>NW_022652016.1:0-2837 GCF_011064425.1 Rattus rattus
TGAAGGGGCTTGAGACCCCATATGTACAACAATGCCAAGCAACCAGAGCTTCCAGGGACTAAGCCACTACCTAAAGACTATACATGGACTGACCCTGGACTCTGACCTCGTAGGTAGCAATGAATATCCTAGTAAGAGCACCAGTGGAAGGGGAAGCCCTGGGTCCTGCTAAGACTGAACCCCCAGTGAACTAGACTGTTGCGGGGAGGGTGGCAATGGGGGGAGGGTGGGGAGGGGAACACCCATAAGGAAGGGGGGAGGGAAGGGGATGTTTGCCCGGAAACCGGGAAAGGGAATAACACTCGAAATGTATATAAGAAATACTCAAGTTAATTAAAAAAAAATAAACATAAAAGGCAGACCAAAACACAACAGATTTGGGGGGTTTGGGGAGTTTTGTTTTGTTTTTCGTTTTTTTTTTATTTTTGGGGAGAGGGGTGGTTGGTTGGTTGATTGGTTGGTTGGTTGGTTGGTTGGATGGATTGGTTTTGTTTGGTTGACTGACTGGTTGGTTGAATGATGAATAATTTGGATGAATATTTTAATTATGTGCTTTTAACTTTGAGTTTTGTTGCATCTGGTTTAATTTCTTTCTAATTTGTTACTTTTTATAACTACTTGAAGTTTCATTCATTGTTAGCCCCCAATGTTTTAATGTCTGTTCCATCAGACCTTCACGGTTGTCTATCACTTTCTTATATCTACAGAAATCTTCTATTCTACATTCTACGTCTAACATAGTCTCTCTCAAACTCCTAACCCATGAACCTTTCTTCTCTCTCATTCCATACTCACCCTTTCTACCTTTCCTTAGTCCTTCTTCATTTCACTACTTAAAATAGACATATACTTTATTCTAAAAAGACCTATGAAGCACACTTACTCAATGCTTATGCCAAGTGCCATCATCTCTGAACCATCATTTGTCCACAATTATGCTATGCAAAAGGATTGTCTACAGCTACATGAAACCAGGATTTATTTATTAAGTGGAATTACCCCTGCATCTCCCCTCCCCCGCAACAAATAAAGAAAATGTAATTCCTAGTGAAGATATCCCCCTGGGAAAACTCACAATAACCAAGTATTGTTTGGAAGGGGGAAAGTTGAAACAGAAAGAACCCTCTGTTACAGCAGATGTATAAAACACCAGAAGGAAATGCATTGTGAGACAATGTTAGAGAACCCATTCTTTACATCCCAGACTCAAGATGGAAATCCAAACCACCAAGACAACTGGGATGCCCAAGAATTCAACAGCCAACTTTTAAAAGAATTAATGATATAAAATACTCAATTTTCAAAGAGTAATCAGATACATAAATTAAGGAAATCCATATAAGACATCCATAAGACTGTCAGTCCCAGAGGGAATGAAACAAGAAGTGAGAGTCTAGTTAGGAGAAAGTCATTTCTTCATTCTGTCCCAAGAATAGAAAGTCAGGTTGTGATTATTGGGGAGGGTTAGTCATTGTGTTTCTCTACCATTAACACCTCCAGTGGAAAGATAAAGGTTTTCAAGAAAATTGTTCCATTGAGAGAAATAACCATTCAATTTTACTTCTTTAATTGTATCTTTAAAGTTTAAAACTAAATTTCTTTGTTAACTAAGATGGATTCAGAATTCCTATTTAGCACTATTATGGTATGACTATGAAATATCCATGAATGCTTGCTTGTTGAATGCTTGGTCCCAAGCTGCTGGCACTATTTTGGGGAGTTTTAGAAACTTGAAGACATGAGACCTGGGTGAAGTATGTCACTGGGTGTGTCCTTTGGGATGTCTTGTCCTCGACTGTCTACCATATAGTAAGGAAATACTCACACAGTACCCAACACTGGTTGCCCACCCACATAAGGCCAAGCAAGCATGGAGTGAACATCTGCCTCTGTAAGCTAAAATAAAGAGTTTGACGACACTAATGAGAAAAGTAGGCAATATACCTCTCTAAATTGTACTGTCTAAATACACTTGATAACTAAAATCTATGCACTTGGTCCATATGCCAATCTCTACGGGAGATACAAGAGACAGTAAGAGCATCCTCCAAAGATGCTAGACAGGATTGAGAGAGAAAACTGAACAATGTGTTGATGACCGTAGTCAGCCTAGCTCTTACTCCTCTAGATAACAGTTGTGGACCACACAGAGGGAAACAAAAAGGTGCAGGAAAACAAAGCAGACAACTGCAACATCGGGATTCAGCCATGCCTAAAGTTACATTGGCCTATGTACTTTCTGGTTACATGAATCAATAAATCTCCTTTTAGCTTGACAATGTTTGAATTGGGGCTCCTGATAGCTGCCACTCAGAGTCCTGACTGACGGCACATGATGCATTCACACCCAGGACTGACAGTGTCAGAAGTGTAGCTGCTCTTCCTTGTGCTGCCCTACCTGACCCAGTGATGGAGCTTTAAGTGAGTTCTAGAAGTCTGGTGCCCACTTTTTAATCCTTCCAAAAATTTTCACACTTATTTTGGAATGACTCTTTTCCTCTAACGTAGACTGGTCCAACTCCAGCTTGAACAAATCATCTCTCATACAAACATTTGCAAACTAGAATCATGAATGTGTAATTGAAACTATACTTCTAGGGTGTGATAGCTTAAAAAAGGATGGCTTTCATAGGCCATCGTGTCTGAACGTTTGGTCTCCAGTTAGTGGAACTGTTTAGGAAGGATTAGGAGGTGTGGCTTCCTTGGGGTAGATATGGCCTTACTGGAGATAGCATGTCTTTTGGGTGGGTTTTGATGTTTCAAAAATCCATTCCAGGCGCGCTCTCTCTCTCTCTCTCTCTCTCTCTCTCTCTCTCTCTCTCTCTCTCTCTCTCTCT
>NW_022652017.1:0-2788 GCF_011064425.1 Rattus rattus
TATTCATGCATGTGTGTGTGTGTGTGTTTTGTGTGTGTGTGCGTGTGTGTGTGTGTGTGTGTGTGTGCGTGTGTTCCCCGTGAATGTCAGAAGAGACATTGGATATCTGGGAAGTGGAGTTAGGGGTGGTTGTGAGCTACCGTGTGGGTAAGTCCAGATTCTCTGCAAGAGCAGCAAATGCCTTTAAATTCTAAACCCTCTCTCCAGCCCCCAGATTATGAGTTTCTTTGGTGACTATAGCTGTCTTGCTCTGCAGGCTCTTATTTCATTGGACTGTGTAGTAAATCATTTTTTTCAACTGTATTTCAAGCCCTAAAATTTCTATTTTTAAGGGAAAAGAATAAACATCAGGGAGTGGATGTGTGAATGTGAGTTAATGACAGTCCCCCCCCAGGTTTTAGGGTAACTGCTTGGGACTGATAAATCCCCTGGACCCCAGGGTCTGTTGTATAACACTATCCTGGGGGCATTTGAACATCTTTGCTCATCCCAGATAGAGGACCATGGCAGGCCACAGTAAGGATGCCACCAATGCTCATCTTGAACCAATGGGGCCACTCCCCGAAGTGTTTGCACCCAGGAGTGTGGGTTATTCAAAGGCATGTACTGAAGTCCCATCCTAGCATGGGAATGACTCATGGGAGTGGAACCTCGGAGTTCGCTGCACAGCTTCCAAGCAGCTATACCACCATACTGTACTGTATTCTATCCTATAGCTAGTATACTCAAGCTATACTCTCTCAGCTCTCCTTACTGCTTATAGGGAGGAAGCTGTCTTGTGAGTCTGCTATGTTTCAGGGACTTCCTGAGACCTGGGAAATTGTTTAACATCCTGAGTCTTTAGGAGCTTCTCCACAGAATGGAAGGTTTCACTTCAGAGGTAATCTTTACAGAGTTTGTATAGTGTCCCGGGGGAAGTACATCAGTTCAGCCTTAGGACAGTCCTCTTTGTAGTGGTTCAGTACTGTACTATGTGGATGGGAAACGTGTATTGCTGTAATAGCAGATCTGTTAAGTGAACCGAGACATTTGAGTGTTTGTTATGAATCACCAACGGGACAAGGAACCTTTGGTTTCTGGGAAAGAGCTTTAGTATGAAGTTCAGATCCACCTCAAGGTTGTGATCCTACTGCCTCAACCTCCTTGCACAAGTGTGCGCTACTGTGCACAGCCCCAGAATGAGGAACTTGTTACTTTTTCTTAAAAGAGCTATAGGTGAAGATGTTGCATGAAATCCCATTTGCATCATAACAAATTCATTGTTAGTTGACATTTATGCTCAGAGTTTTACTTCATTCATTCATTGATTTTATTCAATGACACAGCCTGGCCAGTTAATGCAGATGATAATTTAGTGAATTGTAAGTATGGGGAAAGATGCCTGACGTTGCATCTGACACAAGGTGGGGTAGTAAAAGAAATCACAGAGCTTTTTATTCCCCATCCCCGTTTTAAGGATACGAATTTATTTTTATTCATGAGCATGTGCCCACACCGGTGTACTAAGTGCATGCCATGCCCATGGAGGTCAGAAGTGGGTATCAGACCTCCAGGAAGTGGAGTTATAGATGGCTGTGGGCTACAGTGTGGGTGCTGGGAACCAAACTCGGGCCCTCTGCAAAAGCCGCCAGTGCTCTGAATAGCCATTTCTTCAGCCCCAGGGCGAAACCTCTCCCCGCCCCCAAGAATCCCTAAAATTAACTGTAAGTACTGTGCCAGTGGACATGACAGGGCTGAAACTAAGCTGAAGACGACTCTGAAAACAAGTTTAAAGAAAACTCTCGCTGGAGTCACTTCCTTCAGCAGATGTTTTCGAGCAGCTGTGTGTGAGGCACTGCACTATGAAGATGCAGAGCCTAGAAATTCCAAGCCACGTTCTCCAAGATCTTACAGTTTAGCGATGGAGAAAGCAGGTGCAACCATCTGGGGTGACACAGAAGAAAATGGAGACGTATGAACATCAGAGAAGCGTATCAAGTATAAAGCTACCTGAGGGATGAGAGGGGAGATGAGATCATAGAGTGGGCTTTATTCAACTCTGGGAGGAGAGAGACAATGTCAGCTGGTAACCAACGGGCAAGCCGGGCAATTGTGGTTGGAAGAACAGAAGAGAAAAAGAAGACAGGTTGGGCTGTAAGTTCCTTTTGCAGCTGGAGCCTGGAGAGCTATCCAGTGTGGCTGAGCAGACGAGTCAGCGGGGCTGTCACGGTCTGTGCTTGGCAGCACATACGTGATGCCATGCCAGCACATACATGTGAATGTTGCCATGCCAGCACATATGTGTGAGTGATTCCATGCCAGCACATACTTGTGCCAGCACATATGTGTGAGTGATGCTATGCCAGAACATATGTGTGCCAGCACATGCATGTGAGTGATATCATGCCAGCTTTCTACTTCCCCAGTTAGGAAAGGTCTTATCTGCTGTTAGAACAAAGTTTTTCTTTTTCTTCTTCTTTCTTCCCTTCCTTTCCTTTCCCTTCCTTCCTTCCTTCCTTCCTTCCTTCCTTCCTTTTTTCTTCCTTTTTCCTTCTTTCCTCCCTCCCTCTTTCTTTCTTTCTTTCTTTCTTTCTTTCCTTTCTTTCTTTTCTTCCTTCCTTCTCCTTCCTTCCTTCTTTCTTCCTTCTTTCTTTCTTTCTTTCTTTCTTTCTTTCTTTCTTTCTTTCTTTCTTTCTTTCTTTCTTTCCTTCTTTCTGTGAGAGAATATTACCAAAGCTTTGGAATATGTTTCCCTTTTATGTTTCAGAAGACAATGGCTGTTGCCAAGTCATCAGAACTCTGCACCTGG
>NW_022652018.1:0-2762 GCF_011064425.1 Rattus rattus
CTTCTCACTTCCAAAGTGGCACCAAGGCTGACTTTCAGGAGCACCCACTGTGTGCTGGCCCCATGCTGAGAAAGAGCCCCACTGTGTTCCTGCCCCATGCTGAGAACCCCACATGGATGGTCCTATCTTCTCACACTACAGTTTCATGGTGGTGGAAATCAGGAAGCGGTAACTAGCTTGTCCTGGTCACAGAACTAGTGGATGGCAGAAATCACCCTGGCACCTTGAGCAAGATCTCCAGACAACCTGAGGAGATTTCCACCAGGAATAGCGTATGTAAACTCTCCCCTTGGATAGTTGAGAAGGAGGGTCCATGACACCAACCCCTAGGACTGCCTGGAGTGGATATGCCTGACCAAGGAATAACCCTCATTCTCCTGGTGTGGGGTGGAGGGTGTGGCACTGAGTGCACCCTACAGGTCACCTTGACAACTCTGCTGCTTCCACAAACCCCTTCCAGACCCCATCTTCAGTTATCAGGCTCCTCAGATCTCTTTTGCAGAGTACGTCCGTGAGAAAATCAGTGAGTTCCTCAACACTGCGGCGTGCCACTGTTTATGAGGAAAAGAATGAGGTCAGACGATAGCATGGGGTCCTGTGAACTGCTATTGTCTGCTACCTCTCCACTCTCCTTCATCAGACCTGCTGATCTGGAAGCAGACAGGTTAGAGCCTTTCCTGCACCCATTTCCCTGCCCACTGAGTCCTCTGGAGCACGCCCAGCTGCCCAGAGCTGTGTGATATTCCCCTTTCCCTAGCTACATGGTCCCACCATTTCTCTGTCCGCCTCTCCCTGCCTCCAAATCCCAACTGCTGAGCGACTTGCACTGCCCTCCTGACTTCCATTGCCCAACCCAAGGCTACCTACCCAGCAGGGTCCTGCTGCACCAGGAACATTGAGGTTACGTCCCCTTTCCAATAAATGTTACATCAGGAAAACTCAGGGCCAACAGCTGGCTTAAGGCCAGAGTAAGGGCACAAGCAACAAAAGGTAGGGCAGTGTGACACCTTCAGAGCCCCGCTGTCCTACTACAGCAAGCTCTGGATATCCTAACACGACTTAAGCAGAAAGGAAAAAAATCGCAAATCCAATTTTATGAAGATGATGGAGACCTTTACGAAGGAAATGATGAATCCCTTAAGGAAATATATGAAAATACAATCAAACAGGGAGAGGTCGTTAAAGAGGATACAAACAAGCCTCTTAAACAAATACAGGAAAAGCACAATTAAAAAGGTAGAGGAAATAAGTAAAACTGTTCGAGACCCGAGGATCGAAACAGAAGCAATGGAGAAAACACGAACTGAAGGGATCCTAAAGACAGAAAGTCTAAGGAAGAGAACAGGAACTACAGACACGAGGATCACCATCCGATCCCAAGACCCCGGAGAGAGAATCTCAGGCAGAGTAGGTATGACAGAAGAAATGAATACACCAGTCAAAATGAATAAATCTAAAATTTCCTCACACAAAACATCCAGGAAATCCAGGGGTTCAGGAGACTCAGCCCCCAAATGCATGCATATGTAAAGGGTCTTAGGCTCAGAAAGCATTTGGGAAGGAGGAACTTTACAGCACTAGTGAAGACGTAACGATGACATAAGTGTAAGGGGCTGCTCAGTGGGACTGGGGCCCTGATGGCACTGAGATCCCAGATGTCTGTCTTCTGTCACCTGCCTGTCATTTCCTTGTCTGTCACATGTACACACCTGTCTCTATGGTCTGCCTCCCCTTTTACAGTGACCCTGCTCCTCACATGCAGAGGAAACGCCATGTGCAGAGGAGTGACCCTGCTGCCCCTGCACTCCAGCAAGAGGTGCTTACTGGGACCGACTTGCCATATGGTCATCTCGGACATAGGCTTCCGTTGCTGAGAAATAACAGGCCACTTGTCGGTGTCTCTTTTTGAACCACATGAGCCTCTTACACATCAACACTGTGCTGACAGAGCCTTCAAATGTGACTTTCAAGCTGCCATAGGCTCTCCATGGCCTCGTGTGTCAGTAGTAGAATTTTTAATAAACTAAGGATGAATATCAGTTTATATTGAGCATGGGAAGAACTCAGAGCTCCCTGAAACCAATGAAAAAACATCCACGTCCCCTTGGACTATTGCAGATTTCGCAACTCTAAAGCCATTGATGCAAAGACAGCACTGCCAGGTTTGGCTGCAGCTTGGGGTGGGCCCTTGTCACACTCAGCCATGTCAACCGCAGGTTTGCACACTGCAGCAATCCCTTCCCAGGGTAAGAGTGCGATTTTTCTCCCTTCACTGCTAACCTGGAGCTTAGCTGGCCTTGCCCAGACTGTAGCCCCTCACTTTCACCACAGAGCAGGAGCCTCCCCTTACTTAACCTCCTCAACTGTGACAGCTGCTCAGACATTGAGCTTTCCGGTGCTCCTTTTCTGTCCGAGTGCAAGTCGTAAAGCAGTCGGCATTTTCTTTCCATCCCACTTGCTCTTTCTGTTGTGGACACAAACCACTGAGTCACTGGTAATATGTATCTACAGTCAACGTTGCGTTGTATTGACCTCTTCCCCACCAAAGAAATTAAACCATTGCCTTTATGGTAGCCTTATGTGAGGTCTTAGAATATGGGCAGAAAATAGCTTGGTTCCTGGTCAACCTATCCTGGGACTGACCTCTAGTCCAGGTGCCAATGAAGTCCTTGCGCCCCTGTGAGATCACATGACCAGTGTCCACCCTTCTGCATTGCACAGCAGGACTGTCTGCCAGGGGCTACATAGACCCTTTGGGCTCT
>NW_022652019.1:0-2839 GCF_011064425.1 Rattus rattus
ATTTTATAGTTTTGGTCTGTCTTATATGAAATGCCATTTTGTGTATTGTGGATTAGCAAAATGCCTGAAAAAATAAAAGTATATAAAATATGATAATGGGAAATTAGTACATGAAATATTTAAAAATGAGGAGGGTATAGATGAATTTGAATTCAGCAATATGCATATTCTGGCAAAGGATCGATATGAAGATTTTGTAGGACTATGTAATATTACAGGTATGCAGACAAGCTCTGAGTTATAAATGATCCTGACAGAATAAAGACATGCTTTTCATACATATCTTTGATCCTTAACAATGAATGTAATATTAGTTTGTATAAGGAACCAGCAATGTTTATCCTCTAATTGAGGGCAAACAAAGTGATGAATCAGAGAAAGATCTAATTGAATGAAAGATAGCACATGCCATACTTTCATGTGAACAGCACAAGAAACAGAGGTTACTTAACATCTATATAGGAAAAATGGTAGGAATGTTTGCAGGATCATTTGACAAAGACAGATCACAGAGAGAAAAAGCTAGACACAGGGATCAACAGAACAAGCCAAAAAATAAAAAAAAAAAAAAAGCTAGAAGATTGGAATGTAATTCAAATGTGAGTGTGAGGTCAAGTAATTCAGTAAGAAGTAGAGAGTAGTCTGATTGAATTTGTCAGGTAGGACGTTTTGATTGTACAAAGGCTGGAAGCTTCCAGGGCTGTGCCTAAAAATAGATTTACAAAAGAGGGTAAAAAACCTGTGGGCTCTGAACAAGCTATATATTCACACAGGTTTGGTAGAGTGCTCATCTTATCCTATCATCTGAGAAAATTAACTGAAATTTCAAGAATGTTATTTTAAGGAAACAATATATTTTAAAATGTGTTTTTACTGAATTTGCTTGCTAGCTAGTTTTAATGTCTTTTCTCCTGATATTGCCAGGTATCCACTTAAAAATTAGTAGATTTAAAAATTATTGACAGAACTCTCAATCGTGAATATCTATGCTCCAAATGCAATGGCACCTACTTGCAAAAAAGTAGCCTTACTAAAGCACAAAACCCATATTGCACATGACACAATAATAGTGGGATACCTCAACACTGCACTCTCAGCAATGAAAGAAACTAAACAGAGACACAGAGAAACTAACAGAAGTTATGAACAAAATGGATTTAACAGATATCTATAGAACATTTTATCTAAAACAACAAAAAAATTATATACCTTCTTCTCAGCATCTCATTGTACCTTCTCCAAAATTGACCATATGATCAGTCACAAAAGAAGCCTCATTAGAAACAAGATGATGGAAATAATCCCATGCATCCTATCCGATCATCACAGACTATGGCTAGTCTTCTGTAACAACAGAAAGCTGACATTACGATGAAAGTTGATCAACACTCAACTCAATGATAACATGATCAAGGAAGAAATGAAGAAAGAAATTTTAGAAAGACTTTTTAGAATTTAATGAAAATGAAGTCACAGCATACCTAAACTTCTGGGACACAAAGAAAGCAGTGCTAAGAGGGAAACTCATAGCTCTGAGTGCCTGCAAAAAGAAACAGGTGAGAGCATACACAACAGCTTTACAGCATACTTAAAAGCTCATGAAGAAAAAGAAGCAAATACACCCAAGAGAAGTACATGGCAAGAAAAAACAATCAAACTCAGGGCTGAAATCAACAAAATAGAAACAAAAGGAACCATACAAAGAATTTACAAAACCAGGAACTGGTACTTTGAGAAAATCAACAAGATAGATAAACACTTAGCCAGAATAACCAGAGGGCACACAGAGAGTATCAAAATTAACAAAATCAGAAATGAAAAGGGAGACATAAGAACAGAAAATGGGGAAATTCAAAAACGATTAGATCCTGTTACAAAAGCCTATATTCAACACAACTGGAAAATCTGGATGAAATGGATAATTTTCTAAACAGATACCAGGTGTCAAAGTTAAATCAGGATCGGAAAAACCATCTAAACTGTCTCAGAACTACTAAAGAAATGGAAACAGTTATTAAAATTATCCCAACCAAAGTAAGCCTAGGATCAGATGGGTTTAGTGCAGAATTTAATAAGACCTTCATAGAAGACCTAATACCAATACTGTCCAAAATGTTTCACCAAATACAATCTGAAGGAACACTACTCAATTCATTCTATGAATCCACAATTACACTTATACCTAAGTCACAGAAACACCCAACAAAGAAAGAAAATGTCAGATCATTTTCCCTTATGAATATTGACCCAAAAAACTCAATAAAATTCTTGCAAACTGAATCCAAGTACACATCAGAATGATCATCAATCATGATCAAATAGGCTTCATCCCAGGGATGCAGGGATTGTTCAATATACGTTAATCCATCAACATAATCCTCTATATTGAAAAAACTCAATGGTGAAAAAAACATGATCATCAAATTAGATACTGTGAAGACATTTGACAAAATTCAAAACCACTTCATGTTAAAAATCCTGGAAATATCAAGAATTCAATGCCCATACTTATACATAGGAAAAGCAATATACAGAAAATCAGTAGCCAACATAAAAAAACAAAAACAAAAACAAAAAAAAAATGGAGAGACACTTGAATCAATCCCACAAAAATCAGGAACTGGACAAGGCTGCCCACTCTCTCCCTGCTTTCTCAGTATGGTTCTGGAAGTCTTAGCCAGAAAAATCAGAAAGGAAAAGGAGGTCAAAGGGATATAAATTGGAAAGGAAAAAGTCAAAATATCACTTTTTGCAGATGATATGATAGTATACATAAATGACCCCAAAAGTTCTACTAGAGAACTTCTAAGCCCGATTAAACAATTTCAGCAAAAAGGCT
>NW_022652020.1:0-2804 GCF_011064425.1 Rattus rattus
TACCCTAGATGCCTAGAACAAATGAAACTCAAGACGGATGATCAAAATGTGAATGCTTCACTCCTTCTTTAAAAGGGGAACAAGAATACCCTTGGCAGGGAATAGAGAGGCAAAGATTAAAACAGAGACAGAAGAAACACCCATTCAGAGCCTGCCCCACATGTGGCCCATGCATATACAGCCACACAATTAGACAAGATGGATGAAGCAAAGAAGTGCAGGCCGACAAGAGCCGGATGTAGATCTCTCCCGAGAGACACAGCCAGAATACAGCAAACACAGAGGCGTATGCCAGCAGCAAACCACTGATTTGAGAATAGGACCCCCGTTGAAGGAATCAGAGAAAGAACTGGAATAGCTTGAAGGGGCTCGAGACCCCATATGTACAACAATGCCAAGCAACCAGAGCTTCTAGGGACTAAGCCACTACCTAAAGACTATACATGGACTGACCCTGGACTCTGACCTCATAGGTAGCAATGAATATCCTAGTAAGAGCACCAGTGGAAGGGGAAGCCCTGGGTCCTGCTAAGACTGAACCCCCAGTGAACTAGATTGTTGGGGGGAGGGCGGCAAGGGGAGGAGGATGGGGAGGGGAACACCCATAAAGAAGGGGAGGGGGAAGGGGGATGTTTGCCTGGAAACCGGGAAAGGGAATAACACTCGAAATGTATATAAAAAATACTCAAGTTAATAAAAAAAAAAAAATAAGCGCAGCTTCAGAACAAGTCGCCTGTCAGATTGCACCTGCATCACTCACTACATGAGACTCTGATTTCGCACCTATTCAACCTTCCCATTCTCAAGGACCCCGAAACGACTGAGGCTCAACACCTTTCATTTTAACAGTGTTTTCAGAAAGTCCATAAAACTTGGTATTTTTTAAATAAATAACCCGAGAATTAGAAGCAAAACGGTAAAGGGCACACTAGTTGGTATAGAGAATTGTTGAAAGTAGCTTTTACAGTATGAGAATTATGGTCTGGTAGAGAAACCGTTTGCAGTTCCTTGAGCACTGACATTCAGCACCTCTTGAAGACAAATATGTGCAAGAGGCCGCCTAAGCTCTGACCTTGAAATGTAAAAACGTGTGGACAGTGCACACGAGAGAGAAAAGCACCTTCGCAGGCAGAGCTCATTCATTATACCAGGGCCAGCCAAGTGTTCGCTATTTCATGCTCAATGATTGCCACACAGTATTTCCTGTAGTCCAGCTCAATGAGGCACAGAATATGGACACATATTTTACAGAAAAGGAAACAGAAGCCAAGGAATAGGAGGTAACTACTGCTAGGTGATACATATCTATATCTAATCTCTCTATATAATCTGTATCTACCTATTTCATCTCTATCTCTGTATCTATAGCATCCATTTCTACCTCTCTACCTCCCTACCTATCTCCCTATCTCCCTATCTCCCTATCTATCTATCTATCTATCTATCTATCTATCTATCTATCTATCTATCTATCTATCTATCTATCTATCTATCATCTATTATCTATCATCTAGTCCATCCATCTATCTATTCATTCATCTATCTATCTATCTATTCATCTAGTTTCATGACCTCCTGTAGATGTGATATCTAAACAGACAGGAATTCCTGGGTAGGGCCTCAGACTTTTATATATATGTAAATACACAGACACACTGACACACACATACAAAATATATAAATTCAACCTGGACAGTTCATTTAATGTTACTCATATATATTTTAGGGCTGACCACTTTAGGAGCATGGCAGAATAGCATAATGAAGGAGAGAATTAGTAGATCTTGTATGGGGCAAGGCAGAAACATTATTCCCTAGGCCATTGGTTGATTTCACTCCACCTGCCTTAGGAATTGCTCAGAAAATAAGAGAAAAGAGAAAGATACATGCATTTTTCAAGCAAAAGGAGAAGACACAGTAAGACCCTTCTTGACAAATTCCATCTGCATTGAGTGAAGAGACCCTTGTGGACAGCATCCTAGTTGCACTGAAAACATTAGAGAATAGCTTATATAGGCTAAGTGCTGAAGTTTCTTCTATTGTGACCCACCCTCCGCTTTGTAAGAGCAGTGGAGAACAATGAGGCAGTGCCAGAAATTGAAGCATAAAACAAACATGAGACAAAGCAAAGCAAACCAACAAGATACTCAAAGGTTCATCAACCCCAAGTGCTCATTTGATGTAAGAAAGCCATGCTGAGCAGTGAAATGGGCGTGGGAGTGGGTGCTTGCTTGGTCAACGGCTGAGTCAGCATGAGAACCACGATTAGACCCCAGCACTCAAATAGAAGGCAGCCATGGTTCTTGTAGGCCCAGCATGGGAAGAGGATACCAGATCCCAGCTCACGAGCCAGGCAGTCCAGATCCTAGTGAGAGAGCTTAAAACAAACCCAGTGAACAAACAAACCAACACCAACCAACCAACCAACCAACCAACCAACCAACCAACCAACCAACTGAAAAACAGGCAGGAACCCAGCCAAACCAAACGAAGGTCGACCATGCCTGAAGAGGAGCAGCACCTAAGGTGGTCCTCTCATTGTGCATGCCAACCCACATAGTAAATAAAAGCATCAATTATAGACAACTATCCTGACTTTTTTTTTAAAAAGATTTATTTATTTTTATGTGCATCGGTGTTTTGTCTGTGTGTATGTGTGAGGGTGCCAGATTCCTTGGATTTGGAGTTACAGACAGGTGCGAGCTGCCCTGTGGGTTATGGGACTTGAACTTGGGTCCTCTGGAAGAACAGCTAATACTCTTAACCACTGAGCCATCTCTCCATCCCACTAGACTGATGTTTAA
>NW_022652021.1:0-2823 GCF_011064425.1 Rattus rattus
GCAGGTAAAGGAAAATGTGGCTTATTTTGGACCCAAGAGCCACTCTGTGTCCTGGCAGGAGGCCTCCAGGCTGGCTGGCCACACTCAAGAATTTTCCTTTGTTGCTCAATACTTTGCCTGTTGTCTCTTTGAAAATCTTTTTAGAGGTGTGTGTGTGTGTGTGTGTGTGTGTGTGTGTGTGTGTGTGTGTGTGTGTGTGCATGTACACGCTACTCCTGAGGAAGTCAAAGGCTTAGATACCCTGGAGTCGGAGTTAAAGCATTTCTAAGCAGCCTGGTGTGGGTGCTGGGTACCAAATCCCGCAGCAAGAGCAATCCATGACTTAACCACTGAGCCATCTCTCCAGCACCACATTCTTCCTTCCCTAAAATTCTTAATAGTCAAGGACAAGCGTTCCTCCCACCACAGGTCCTACAAACCCTGTTGGTCCTGCCCCTGCACAGCCTACTTCAGCCTTGAGGACCCAGAATCACCTCCTCCTGCCCACAGGCATTCAACCCTCTGCCCTTAGCCCCTGGGTGCCCACTAATTGCTCCAGCTTCACCATGGGGCACAGAAACGGGAGTCATACAGTTTTATAATGTTCACAGAGAATCTTAAAAGTCACAGGCATGGACCACCATCATCCCTGCCACGGTCCCTCATTCCATCTGAAGACTGCTGGTCTCTGAGATGATTCTGCTCAATGAGGAGAGAGAAGCAGGCTCTGGGCCTCTGGCTTGGTTTCTCTCCCTGCCTCTCTAGCCTCTGCAAAGAGGAGTCATGGTGGCTTCTCTCTTGGATGAAGGGAAGTCCACAAGTCCCCTCACTTTTACCAGTGACTGCTACCCAGAGCCCCACTCCTTGCTACCCTGCCCCTCATCCTTGTCCTCTTAGGGTACTGTACTACTGTTATGGCTGGCTAAAGCCCTCATCCTGTTCGAGTGTCACTCTACTTGGAAATAAATGCCTTGCAGATAATGGATTTAACAGTGTCTACCCTGAAGTAAGGCAAGTCCTGACCTAAGAAGACAAGAAAAATCCAGCCAAGAAATGGTAGGACAAGAAGGGCAGATCAGCAACATCAGCCCACAGAGGGCTAATTCCTTGATTATCATTATTATTATTATTATTATTATCATCACCATCATCATCATCATCATCATCATCATTATTTCTTTCTCTTCTTCTTCTTCTTCTTCTTCCTCCTCCTCCTCCTCCTTCTCTTCCTCCCCCTCCTCCTCCTTCCCCCCTCCCCTCCTCCCCCTCTTCCTCCTCCCCCTCTTCCTCCTCCCCCTCCTCCTTTCCTCATCTGACTCCCAGGACTGCAAAATAATGGGTTTCCGAAGGCTGAGGCAGGAGGATCTAAAGTTCAAGCCAGTGTTAGCTACATATTAAGATCCTCTCACTAAAAACTGAAAAGGAAATTTCTACACAAAACAATATCCAGCAGTGTTCAGCCACATAGAAGAATAGTCCACCAGACCAATGCTCGTTTACCCTAAGATTGCTAAACCAGATCAGTGTTAGAAACACAGCAATTTGTTCTCACATCAAAGGAGAAGGGGGGGGGCAGAAGGGGTTTTGTTTGTTGTTAATACTGAAAGCAGATTGAAA
The DNA here is from genome assembly GCF_011064425.1 of Rattus rattus. Taxonomy (NCBI): domain Eukaryota; kingdom Metazoa; phylum Chordata; class Mammalia; order Rodentia; family Muridae; genus Rattus; species Rattus rattus. Next base: position 1,597 of record NW_022652021.1, read on the forward strand.
TTTTGTGACTTTATCTGAAAATCTTTACCTGTGGCTTTATGTAATAGTAAAAGGAAAGTGGGCTTTGCTCTTGGAACGTGGTTGGAAACTGGCTTAAATGTGCCCGATGCTTGGCTTTCCCCACCTCTTCTGGCAGCACATCTAGACCAGAGGAAAGCCATAAATCCCTGTGTGGGGACAGCTGTTCTGCCTGGAAATGCTCTCTGGCTGCCTTCGCCCAATGCATTGCAACATTATTTCAAACTTTAAGATAATGGGGGCGAGGCACAAAAGGAGAGAGAGTGGAAAGGTCTCTGTCAGGCACTGTGAACCTCAGGGTGGTTGCGAGGAAGAAGGACTCAGGCAGCATCCATAGGAAAGTCACTGAGATTAGGTAAACTCTGCAAGACCCTCAGACCCCAGGGCTCAGCCCACCTCAGGTACCCCGGCCCCAGTGCCTGGTCCATCCAAAACACGGAGACCTCTGGACCCAGATTTATCAGTTCTTTGAACACATTTTTTTTTTAAAGTAACTACTATTGTTACCTAAAGCAGAAGGAAGAGACGGGCAGGTGGTAGGTCTGAGGACAGGAGAAACCCTGTGACAATATGGAGAACCATATTGATACATTCTTAGAAGTCTGTGTCTGTGCTGAATATTTAGTTATACAAGTGAAAGATGAAGCCTGGCAGGGAATCCACAAGGAGAACCTGTGAACTAAAGGCTTCGCTCTAACTTAGTAACATGCAGGTTGACTCGCTGTGCTGGGGAGACCAGCTCTGTGAATTCTTTTCCAACCGTATCTGCCCTTGCTTGGCGAACGTATAGATTCCGTCTGGATCCTGAAACTCGTCCCTTGTGACTACAGGTTTGATTTATCTGTCCTTATGTTGAAGCAGACCTTGGATGCTTTTACGGTGACGCAAATGGCAAATCCTTTGGAATCTTAGTGTTTCTTCCATCTTTGTCACTTTCCTGCATAGCTTTGCTTTTATTGCACTGGGAGACGTTTGTCAGCTTAGCTCTACCAAGTATCGCTCACAGCAGTGTTTAAAAGCAACGCAAGCACACGTAGCACTGGCTGGTTGGGGATGACACCCTGGCTCCTCCTGAGCCCTCAGTTCAGCTGCAGACTGAGGAAAGCTGGCAGGGAGGGAAGCAGAAGCCAGGCTAATCGGCTCAGTGCAGCCACCTGAATGCCCTGGACAGGCGGTAGGGTTGCTGGTGAATTACGTGGGGGCTGGCTC
>NW_022652022.1:0-2822 GCF_011064425.1 Rattus rattus
ATATATATATATATATATATATATATATATATATATATATATATATATATATATATATACAGCTGAGAACTGCCTGGTCTGGTCTCAGTGAGAGAAGAAGAACCTAACCCATGAGACTTTTGAAACTTCAGGGAGGGGGAGGTCTAGTGGAGTATGTGTGTGTGGGGGGGCATCCTCTTGGAGATGGGGTAGGAGGAATGGCATGAGGAACTGTTGGAGGGTGGAACAGGAGGGGCATAATGACTAGACTGTAAAAACTATGATAATAATAATAGCAACAACAACAATAATAAAACATTAGAGAGTAATAGATTTATAAAATCATTATAAAATCAATATAAAATTTAAAATCATTATGATATGAAATTGATTTCCTAAGTAACAAGTCTCAACTCTCTAGAAGTGCAAGTAAAAGTTATACAGTCCCAAATCAAAGAGCCAGGGCATCAATAACCCAATCAGGAATGAATCCTGTGCCAGTCACATGGAAAGAAGCTAGAACTCTCCCACCCTGCTCATTGGAATATAAAACTGTATGACTATGACTGTTTCATCTATCTCATGGCAGATAACTTTCTGCTATTCTATCATACATAAACCTGTTACTATGAAAATATTTTGTACATAAAAAAACATAAAATTAGTTTAAGTAAAGCTAATAATATAGAGCAGTCCAATTTAATCCCTTAAAAGTACTTAGCAACAAAACTTAGACTCTTTTAAAAGGCAATTGTTCCTGTGGACTAAGTTTTACCTAAGTTTATCTGCTCTTCCTGTTTGCCTGCCCTACTGAATTTTTATTTACTATGTGTGATGGTTTGTATATGCTCGGTCCAGGGAGTGGCACTATTAGAAGATGTGGTTCTGTTGAAGTGGGTGTGGGCTTTAAGACTCTCATCCTAGTGCCTGGAAGTCAGTATTCTGCTAGCAGCCTTCAGATGAAGATGTAGAATTCTTAGCTCTTCCTGTACCATGCCTGCCTAGATGCTGCCATGTTCCCACCTTCATGATGATGGACTGAACCTCTGAACCTGTAAGCCAGCCCCAATCAAATGTTGTCTTTATAAGAGTTGCCTTAGTCATGATGTCTGTTCACAGCAGTAAAACCCTAACTAAGACACTGTGCCAGCCCTTACTATCAAGAAAATCAATAGCGTGCAGTAAATTTCTTAACATACTTATCCTATTTGTTCTATTATGCAATGGATTGGACCATGGCTGATAAAATGACTTGGAAAACACTTTGGATTTACTATTAAAAGTAAACCTACATCTGTCACGTGACCCAGACATAACACTTCCAAAAAATAGGAAAACATATATTTACACAAAAACTTGTATACAAATGTTTATAGTACATTTGGATATAATAACTAAGACCTGATTTACACTTAAATGTCTTTTCTCAGTACATAAATAGATAATCAAATATCCACAGTACTCAACACTATAAAGAAATGAGCTATCAGCATTTCATCAACACGGAATACTTTCAGAATAATTTAGCTGGCTTTTAAAAAACTAGACAACTCAAGAAAACATCATTTAGTGAAATTATGCATCACTTACACAAAGTTCTAGGAAATGAAAGCAAACGTATAGTGACAAAAAAACATTACAGGGAATGCCCAGACCATGAAAGAAATGTCTTGGTGAAAGAGTAAAATGAAGAATTATAGAAGAGAGAAAGGAAGGCTCTACATCAGTGGCTCTCAACATTTGTAGCTCTGTGACTCGTTAATACTGTTCCTCATGTGGTAACCCCAAACCATAAATTTATTTCACTGCTACCTCCTAACTGCCATTTTGTTACTGTTGTGGAACATAATGTAAATATCTGATATGCAGGATATCTGATCTGTGACCTCAAAAGGGTCATTACCCACAAGTTGAAAACCACTCTTTAGTGCAAAAGGCTGTGTTCATTACCTGGACTGTTATTCATAGGGAATAAGATGATGCTTGAATGCATGTATACTTCTCTCTTTTTTTTTTCATGTATACTCTTTTTCCTTTCTTTCCCTCCATCTTTATTAAGTTGGGTATTTCTTATTTACATTTCAATTGGTATTCTCTTTCCCGGTTTCCAGGCCAACATCGCCCTAACCCTTCCTCCTCCCCTTCTATATGTGTGTTTCCCTCCCCATCCTCCCAGCATTACCGCCCTCACCCCAACAATCACTTTGAATGGCGGTCGAGCCTTGGCAGGACCCAGGGCTTCCCCTTCCATTGGTGCTCTTACTAGGATATTCATTGCTACCTATGAGGTTGGAGCTCAGGGTCAGTCCATGTATAGTCTTTGGGTAGTGGCTTACTCCCTGGAAGCTCTGGTTGGTTGGCATTGTTGTTCATAAGGGGTCTTGAGCCCCTTCAAGCTCTTCCAGTTCTTTCTCTGATTCGTTCAATGGGGGTCCTATTCTCAGTTCAGTGGTTTGCTGCTGGCATTCGCCTCTGTGTTTGCTGTATTCTGGCTGTGTCTCTCAGGAGAGATCTACATCCGGTTCCTGTCAGCCTGCACTTCTTTGCTTCATCCATCTTGTCTAATTGGATGGCTGTATATGTATGGGCCACATGTGGGGCAGGCTCTGAATGGTTGTTCCTTCTGTCTCTGTTTCAATCGTTCCCTTTCTATTCCCTGCCAAGGGTATTCTTGTTCCCCTTTTAAAGAAGGAGTGAAGCATTCACATTTTGATCATCCGTCTTGAGTTTCATTTGTTCTAGGCATCTAGGGTAATTCAAGCATTTGGGCTAATAGCCACTTATCAATGAGTGCATACCATGTGTGTTTTTCTGTGATTGGGTTACCTCACTCAGGATGATAT
>NW_022652023.1:0-2877 GCF_011064425.1 Rattus rattus
ATTGTACTCAACAGGTCATTTTATCCCCCATGTCACTGTACCTCACATATCAAAATACCCCACATGTCACTGTACCCCACATGTCACTGTACCCCACATGCCACTATATCCCAAATTTCAATTAACCCCACATGTCACTATAACCCACATTTCACTATACCCCACATGTCACTGTACCCCACATGTCACTTTACCCAACATATCACTAAATCCCACATGTCACTCTACCACACATATCACTATGCCCCACTTGTCACTATATCCCACATGTCACTCTACCCCAATGTCACTCTACCCCAATGTCACGCTACCCCACATGTCACATACCCCACATATCACTGTACCCCACATGTCACTGTACACCACATGTCACTGTACTCCACATGTCAAAGTACCTCACAAATCACTGTACACCACATGTCACTGTACCCCAATGTCACTATAGTCCACATGTCACCATAGCCCACATGTCACTGTACCCCACATGTCACTGTTCCCAACATTTCACTGTACCCCACATGTCACTATACACACATGTCACTGTACACCACATGTCACTGTACCCCACAGGTCACTGTACCCCACATGTCTCTATACACCAATATCACTGTACCCACATGTCACTGTACCCCACATGGCTGTATACCCACATGTCACTCTACCCCACATATCACTATGTCCCACTTGTCACTATATACCACATGTCACTCTACCCCTATGTCACTATACCCACATGTCACAGTACCCCACATGTCACTGTACCCCACATGTCACTGTACACCACATGTCACTGTACACCACATGTCACTGTTCCTTACAAATCACTGTACAACACATGTCACTGTACACCAATGTCACTATATATCCACATGTCACTATAGCCCACATGTCACTGTACCCAACATTTAACTGTACCCCACATGTCACTATACACCACATGTCAATGTACGCCACAAATCACTGTACCACATATGTCACTGTAACCAACATGTCACTATATGTCACATGGCACTGTGCCCCACATATCACTGGAGCCCACATATCACTGTACCCACATGACACTGTAACCCACACCTCACTGTACCCCACATGTTACTATACCCCACCTTTCAATGTTTCCCACAGGTCACTGTACCCCACAGGTCACTATACCCCACATGTCACTGTACCCCACATGTCACTGTACCACATACACCACATGTCACTGTACCCCACTTGTCACTGTACCACATACGTCACTGTAACCCACATGTCACTCTATGCCACATGGCACTGTACCCCACAGTTCACTGGATCCCACATGTCACTGTACCCACATGACACTGTAACCCACATCTCACTGTACCCCACATGTTAATATACCCCACATTTCAATGTTGCCCACATGTCACTGTACCCCACAGGTCACTATACCCCACATGTCATTGTACCCCACATGTAACTATAACCCACATGTCACTATACCCCACATGTCACTGTACTCTAATGTCAATATACCCCACATGTCACTTTACCCCACTTGTTACTATATCCCACATGTCACTGGACCCCACATGTCACTATACCCTACATGTCATTATACTTCACAGGTCAATGTACACCACATGTGACCTTAGCCCACATGTCACTGTACCCCACATTTCACTCTACCCCACATGTCACTGTATGGCACAAGTCACAATACCCCTCATGTAACTATACCCCGCATGTCACTGTACTCCAATGTCAATATACCCCACATGTCACTTTACCCCACTAGTCACTATGCCCCAGATGTCACTGTACCCCAAAGTCACTATACCCCACATGTCACTCTACCCAACTTCTCACTGTACCCCGCATCACTGTACCCCACATATCACTGTACCCCACATGTCACTCTACCCTATATTTCACTATACACCACATGTCACTGTACCCGACATTTCATTATACCCAACAGGTCACTGTAACCCACCTGTCACTGTACCCCACATGTCACTATAACCCACATGAAACTCTACCCACATATCACTGTACCAAAAGGTCACTGTACCCCACATGTCACTGTACCACACATTTTACTGTATCCCACATGTCACTGTACCCCAAGTATCACTGTAACCCAAAGTCACTATACCCCACATGTCACTGTGCCCAAGGCCACTGTACCCTCATGTCATGGTACCCCACACGTCATTGTCACCACAGGTCACTGAACCCAGCAGGTTACTGTACACCACATGTCACTGTACCCCACAGGTCACTGTACCCCACATGTCTCTATACCTCACATGTCACTATACCGCACATATTACTGTACCCCATATATCACTGTAACCCACAAGTCACTATAAGCCACATGTAACTGTACCCCACAGATCACTGGAGCCCACATATCAGTATACCCCACATGTCAATGTACCCTACTTATCACTGTAAACCACATATCAATAAAGCCCACATGTCACTGTACCCACATGTCACTATACCCAACTTATCACTGTACCCCACATTTCACTGTACCCCAAATGTCACTGTACACCACAGGTCATTGTACTCCACATTTCATAGTATGCCATATGTCACTGTACCCCACTGGTCACTGTACCCCACATATCACTGTATCCCTCTTCTCAGTGTACCCCACAACTCACTACACCCCACAGGTCACTATACACCACATGTCACTGTACCCCAAATGTCATGTACCCCACATGTCTCTATACACCAATATCACTGTACCTCACAGGTCACTGTACCCCACATGGCTATATACCGCACATGTCACTCTACCCCACATATCACTATGCCCCACTTGTCACTATATTCCACATGTCACTCTACTCCAATATCACTGTACCCCACATGTCACTGTACCCCACATGTCACTGTATA
>NW_022652024.1:0-2823 GCF_011064425.1 Rattus rattus
TTTTTTTTTTTTTTTTTTTTTTTTTGGAAAAACTGTCTTATGAGAGGATGTTTTTGCTGAAGCAGACACGTCATGGGAAGATGTTTTGCTGAGAACAGACACATTTGTGTTTTTCTGGAAGCTGCCTTAAAAAGCGTGAATGCTGTTTTGTGGAGCAGACTCTTGAGAAGACAAATGATGTCTGGAAAGGGTATTAGTATAACACAACATTCAGCGGCCTTGCCATTCTTTGTTAGTCTTCCTTGGACTTTGCTACTGATGCTGTGGAATTGTTTCACCTTTCTTTCTTTGCTGAACATCATTTTTCATGACTTCCCAGAGATAAACACACCGAAGAACTTATTGTGATATTCTAGTGGCTTCTTGCCACTTGTGTGGTCTTAGGCAGATTGGCAGAGCCTTGCAATTTCTTCTGGATCGAACTCCTTTTGTTGATTCCTTAAGTTAATGGTGTTTAAATTACTTACTACTGCTGATTCTTGAGAATTGAACTGATGATTAGAATTGCCCACAAAGAACAATTTCTAAAAAAGTCCATATTCTCCTTTGACCTATTAACCTTTTCTCTGGTGAGTAGTAGGCTAGGAGAAGCTTAAAGTGTTTAAGAACCCTTATTAAAGTAGGTTTTGAAAATGTAAGCCTACAGCCCATTTTTCTCCTTTCTCTAACTCAAGCAGGCTTTGCCATTCTATGAGGATGGGGCATGCCTTATTCTTGATTCTAACATAAAACTTTGTATCAGCTGTCCTAATTCCCTAAATTTATATTTTCTATAAATTACCCTAACTTCACAAAATTATTCAAATCAAGCTAACTTCCTAAAACTAATGAAATCAAACCAGAAAATCCATAGAATCATTAAATCATCTGGATAGAGTCATCTCAGGAACTTTCATCTACATGTTGATCTGCAAGAAACTTGCCCAACAGAGTGGCCTATCACCCAGGAAATAATCACACCAAGATATAGGCAGTGAAGGTTTCCCAGTGTCCACTCACAGCAAGCCAAAAATATGAGGAGTATGGCAATGACAGACATGAGAAAGCACATCAGTAGCAAAAAGCCATTCTGAGATGAAATCTCTGAAGTCATGACACTATTCATAAGCAGAAACATGTTTTGATATGAAAGGGCAAGGTGGGCACCACAATGAACCTCAAAGACTGTATGGTTCAGTGAGTAATGGCCGTTGTTGTTAAGCTTAAACATGTATCAACTGCTGTGTTGAGAAGCCTTGTCTCTCACAAAGCCACACTTAGCAAATGAGCTGGGGACAGATAAGAATACTGAACCAACCAGGGTTCTTTTTCTCAGTCCCACATCTCTTTAATTATTGACAAGCCTCTCCTTATTTAGTTTTACAAGAAGTGCTGCATATGTAGCAGAGATTGGCCTTATCTGGCATCACTGGGAGGGGAGCCTCTTGCTCGATGCCACAGCATAGGGGAATGCTAGAGGAGTGAGGGTGGAGTGGAATGGGGGCGCAACCTTGTTGAAGCAGGGGGAGGGGAATGGGATAGGGGGTTGAGGAGGAAAAACAGGGAAGGGGGATAGCATTTGAAATGTAAATAAGTACAATGAATACAATATCCAATGTAAAACAGACATTTGGAAATCTAAGGATGAAGTAGCTCTAAAGTATTGTGACTGACAGAAGGTTCTACATTTGAATAAATCTTTAACTTTACAGCAAGAAGAGAAAGAAGAAGAAGAAGAGGAGGAGGAGGAGGAAGAGGAGGAGGAGGAGGAAGGGGAAGGGGAAGGGGAAGGAGAAGGAGAAGGAGAAGGAGAATGAGATGAAGTTTTTCTTGTGATACAATCCATGCAGATGAATCCAGTATTGATGATGTCTACTTGTTTACTTCATAGTAGGAGAAAACATCAATTCTTAAATAAGCATTTTTTTTTTAGCTTCATGAACCAAAGGTACTGAAATGTAGAAAGAAATCAATCACTAACACTATGAAAATTATATCTTCTAATATATATTCTCCCATATTATATGTACATACACACACACACACACACACACACACACACACACACACATATATTTAGGACTTTTGAGACTTTTGAATGGAAAAGTAAAGGATTAAAATAACACTATTCAACACCCGCGGATCCCGGCCCGCAGCAGCTCTCTGCTCCCAGACCCCGTGGGAGAGAGACCTCACCGCCTGGTCAGGTGGGCACTCCTGAGACTGCAGAGCGGAAGAGACCACCAACACTGCCCACCCCTGCCCACATCCCTGGCCCAAGAGGAAACTGTATAAGGCCTCTGGGTTCCTGTGGGGGAGGGCCCAGGAGCGGCAGGACCCCTGCCTGAGACACCGCCGGAACCTGAAGGAAACAGACCAGATAAACAGTTCTCTGCACCCAAATCCCGTGGGAGGGAGAGCTAAACCTTCAGAGAGGCAGACATGCCTGCGAAACCAGAAGAGACTGCTCTCTGCACACATTACTGATTCCAGAGGAAAACACCAAAATCCATCTGGAACCCTGGTGCACGGAGGCTCCCGGAAGGGGCGGCGCAGATCTTCCTGGTTGCTGCCACCGCGGAGAGCCCGTGGGCAGCACCCCGCGAGCGAACTTGAGCCTCGGGACCACAGGTAAGACCAACTTTTCTGCTGCAAGTGACCTGCCTGGTGAACTCAAGGCACAGGTCCACAGGAACAGCTGAAGACCTGTAGAGAGGAAAAACTACACGCCCGAAAGCAGAACACTCTGTCCCCATAACTGACTGAAAGAGAGGAAAACAGGTCTACAGCACTCCTGACACACAGGCCTATAGGACAGTTTAGCCACTGTCAGAAATAGCAGAA
>NW_022652025.1:0-2820 GCF_011064425.1 Rattus rattus
TTATGCCACTCCAGGAGTCTACCCTGGGGCCACCATGAAGAGAAGAGGCTCTGGTGAGAGGGGTTCACTATTACCATTTGGCTAGAGAGACAATGAGGCTTGGTCTGACCAACTGAGAGAACTACTCACTATCCAAGGTGCCTGAGGTAATTCCTTCACGGTTACAGGAGAAACTGTAAATATACTTGGTGACTATACTTTATCTTGCTATTTTGTCCAAAGCACTGATTACAGACAAATAGTTTCTAATCACCTAGAAAACAGCAATCAGGCTCCAAGAATTCCTGTAAGACTCTTCTCTTATATGTGCTTCCCCCATGGCAAATGTATCCATGGACAATGAACAACTTAAACTATTAGTTCTTGCCATCACCATGTAAGCTGGTTGAACTTCAGTTCTGTAAGTGTAAGTTGGCTACAGAGTACATTTTATCCTTTCCTGTCATCACCAGGCTTTTTTTTTTACTGCATTCTCTCTGTGTCCCTGAGTCTCATCTGCTTTACAAGGCAACCACAGGTTCCCCAATGTCTCAGTTGTTCTGTTTCCATTGCTGTGAGTATCAGGATGGTGTTTCCAACATTTCCAGGCAGACCTTTATTTTTAGGATCACAGGACAATTTACCAGGTTCTCATATGAGCATCAGCAGGTGGTGCCCTGGTCCATTGTTTTGTGGTCATCAGCCCAAAGAGAAAACAGGTCTTAAAGGTAAAGAACAAAGAGGGAAACACACGAACTACTGTTCTCGAATGTCAAGAGAGCTGTGTTGACTGTAGGGTGCTTCATTAAATGAAGGATCAGCTCCATCCACTCAGCTTGTCATTGTCATCTTGCTTTATGAGAACAATGACTAGAGAGAGAGGAAATGCAAAGGGTAAAAGTAATTGGCAGATGACAATGACCAATGTTTTCATTATATGCTTTCACTGGAATCATCAGACTTAGCCCTAGGCAACGGGTCTACAAGAACAAAGCAGCATTCCATAGTCACTTCAATGAACGGCAAGGCCACCAGAGTGGTCAGCAGTAGAAGCAGTGTGAGGAAAGTAAGGAAGATGCAGAGTGATGGTACAGGGTCAGGTTGTTAAATGTCTCTGAAGAATGGGGGCAGGGCTCTTCACTGTAAAGACACGCACTCGCTGCAGACAAGGGCCAGTTCTTAGCTCTTTAGTTAGGAGGGAGACAAGAGCTACCGATGAATGACATGTCTTTATTTGAAGACAGGCTATTTAGAAGCCTTGAGATATGGCCTCCATATCTCTGCAGGAGCTTTTCAAAACACCGTGGAAAGCGGATGCTGTTCAAAGAGAGAAGGGGTTTCTCTTGAGCAGGCTCGTTTGAAAGCTTACAGGTAGAATGTCTCTCAGGAGGCTCGGTGCTCATTGACCTTGGGCCAGAGCCCAACTTGCTGCTCTTCCGTAGTATAAAAAAAAATCTGAATAGTTATCAGGCAGGAGTGCCTGTTCCAAAAGCACATGCGTGTTGTTCCTAGAATCAGGTTTTTATTTGCGAAAATCCCGTTGACTAAGCCTTCAGTGTCATCTACCTAGGCTGTTACAAGTTACATATGGTTCAGAACATCAGAGGCATATAACAAACATTCCAACAGTAGCATATCCAGGAGAGTTATCTCCAGAGAGGTTATTCAGTGTCACCTGCTGTTTGTCACCAAGCCTAACACTGAAGAGAGTTAAAATAATGCCTTACTCTTTTTGATCTTCAAAAAGTATGAGGATGTATCTCTCCCTCTCCCTCTCCCTCTCCCTCTCCCTCTCCCTCTCCCTTTTCCTCTCCCTTTTCCTCTCCCTTTTCCTCCCCCTTCTCCTATCTGCCTTCCCTTCCCCCTGACCGTCTCTCTGTATTCTTGTGCAAGTAAGTTCAAGTAATGATTTCATTATTCCATAATGAAAACAGTCTTCTAAACCAAAAGAAGAAATTAAAAAAAAAACCCATTTAGAGAATAATTAAGGCCTGGTTTCTGGTCTCGCTCATACAGTTCAGAAACTGGAAGCTGATGGTGTCCTCCATCTTCTGGCGCTGAAGAGACACTTCTCATTAGACTTCTGCTCAATGAGACCTGCAAGGCGGATTATGCTTCCCAAAGATCATGCCCGTCAGGCCTCTAAAATAGTATCTTCTTGTCTTGAAATCAAGTTGAGCTAGGTGACAGCTTTAAGTTACAGGGGATAGCAGGACTGACAAGAGGCTTCTTCTGAGCTGAGGTCATCAAATGAGGTCACCATCCCTCTAGAACGCTTCCTCTGGGAGTCTGAAACCACACTTCAGGGAAGCAGAGAACTTCAGGAGGAAACTCAGAGCTGCAGAAAGGTGGATAGTTTCTGAGTAGCAGAGTGTGTCTCTGTTGTGGTAAAAATAAAGAATGGATCAGTAGTTACTGGATCCGCGTTCTCTGCGTTCTCCGTGGGAGCCGCGTGCTCGGCTGTTTCTCTGCCAGCTGCTTTCACACAGTGTCACCTTGGCGGGTTGTTACCCTGCCTGACATACACATCGCATTCAGTGGGCCATTCTAGCATGGCACCATGCCACGCTAGCTCCAGGCATTTTATAGCCTAGCACGGCTTCCAGAACTGAGACAGGTTGTCTCTCTGCCCACCGGGAACATTGCTCACATCCCCTGTAGCCCAGTAAGATCAAAGCTCTAGAAGCTTGTAGTTTAACAATCAGATTTGTATGTTAAATTCTCAATCTACAGTACATACACAGAATAAATTCACTGCCAATTAATAAAGATAGAAACTGCCCACCTAGACAAGATAAAATTGACCTAGACCACCTGAATTGGAATCCTCCTCCTCCTTTG
>NW_022652026.1:0-2817 GCF_011064425.1 Rattus rattus
TAATAGATTTCACCCCTTTCTGATATGGGGCTCTATAGCCAAATTTTGATTCAAAGTCAATACACATAATTGAATCTTTAATCTATTTAATAATCTATCAGTCTTTGGAGATATTTACTAGGAAGTTAGTTTTTATTGATTATGCAGTACCCACTTTACCTGCATTGCTCAATTTAGTTATAGGACAGGCTTACTAGGTCAGCTTTTTAATGATCCCCAACTTAGTAAAGGTCTAACTAAAGAACTAAGAAATTGAATAACTTTTCTTTCCAACTGGCTAGGTCAGGATTTAAATCTAGTAGGATGGCCCTGGGGAACACTTTTAGCCACTCACTGTACCATGTCCTGTTTCCACTAATGTCCAAGTTAATATTGTGAAACATGGCTTTATTGATTTGTGACATTATTGTAAAATGTCTAAAGGATGGAAATTATATTGCATAATGAATAAATTGATTTTGTTTAAAACACTAAAACTACTTTAAATTCAAGCTCTACTAGAAAATCTTGGGAGTATGGATATCTCATTCATACATTATTACTGTGAAAAGTGAACTAGTATTTATTGACCTCTAGTGTTCCCTAAACTGTACTAGACTCTCTTTGAGAAATAATGATATATATAGTGGGCACTTCTACTTTCATTTTATCAGTTGTAATTTATTCTCCCTCCTCCTCTCCTCTTTTTATGCCATTGTTGTTCTATGGCTTACTATGTGCTCTCTTCTCTATATACTAAAGATACCCTATACACTTTGGTAAGTGCATACTTCTGAGTTTTAGCATGTATACGGACCCTGCCTTCAAACATCTTACAATTTATTCAAAGATGATAGACAAAGAGGTTATCACGATAAAGCATAGGAAAATGCCATGCTACTGCTTTAATAAAAAGAAAATGTGTGAATTAAAATTGATGTTAGAATAAAATAGAGAAGCTGGGCATGAGATGAGAAATAAGTGTTTGCTTATTAGGTATGAGACAGTGACTGTGACTAGCAAAAGGGAGTAGGGAGTCTAGAGGAGCATTGGTTTTGAAGGGCCCCAGCTGGCTACCATGAAACACCACCCCCACCCCAGGCCAGGAGCATATATATGCAAGACCCTTTGTCCTCGCATGCATTCTTGCATCTATGCATTGAATTGCAACAGATTAAATTATAGTTATGGCTTTCAAGAAAGCCTCCAATGATTAGACTTTTGCTCTAAAAGGGTTCTAAAGAAAAGGAGGCTTTATGTTGCCACATGACCTGCGTATATAATTGGGGCTTATTGTGCTAAGAATCACAGAAATGCTTGACAAAAGTCTAGGGCTGATTCTTGTATATTTATAACTAAAGTTATTTCATATCTATGCATGGAAGGACTGCTCTTGCCTACTGTTCTCTGGATACTCTAACACTGATCTCATAAATATTCATAAAGATTTTCCAAAAGTTTAGCCTAGAACCGGTTTTGCTGTTTCCCTCCGTGCTGCAGTCTGTAGCACTCTCTTTGGAACGCACAGCTTTGATTCTCCTTAGTTAAATAAATGTTTATCAAACTGCACCCTTCTCTCTGTGATCTTTCTCTAGCTTGTTCCTGTGCATCCAGTCAATGCTGCTGTGAGTGCATGCGTATGCAATGGCCCTCTCATCTCCAGCAAATACCGTTTCATTACAAACACCTACAACTTCGATCTCTTAAAGTTTTCCACTCCCCAAATCAAGCGAGACCTCACGAACACGATGGCACTGAACAGCACTTGGTGGAGCTGAAAGAAGTCTCAGGTCTGAGGAGAAAACAAACACTGACGTTATAAATATAAATGAGATTGCAGCGATGGCTTCATAGGCAAAGTGATTGCTGTACAAGGCCAAGGATCTGAGTTCAGATTCTGAGTGTCCACATAGAACCATGAAGGGGTGGTGAGCTCCTTATAACTCCAGTCTTGGGATGGTGGGGGCAGGTAGATTCCTGGACCTCATTGCCTCCCAGTGCCAGCTGAATCCCATGAGCTTCAGATTCAAGGAGAGACCCTTGGAGAGCATTAATGGAAGACACCAATTTCTGACCTGTGCCCTCAAATGAGTTTCCCACACCCCATCGAATATGTATATACACCACAAGTACACCTGGCATATGTGCTTTAAGAGGTAAAATCACGTACTGATTTCTTTTTCATCCTCAAATGCTAAGGTCTGGAATTCATGGAGGTTTGATCTGGTTTATAAGCTCAGTATGTCAACATTCAGTGGTAGAATCAAAGTTTCAAAACCAGGATTTAACAGGAAGGAGCCAAAAATGTGTGCAATGGCAGAGCAGCCACACATCTCCAATAATTCCCTCCGACCTGTGCTACTATAGGAGATTTCGCACATATTGCTCTCTCTTGTATGTTGTATGGAAGTTAGCACATCTTAGATTTCAAACAAATGTTGAGAAACATGGTCATCCAGTTAAGAGAATTAATTTTGAGGAAATGACCTTTCCAAGCTAGAGAATGTAAAATATTGAGGTTGTTCAAGAAAAAACAAATAGTTGGCACATCGGGAAATTGGAATATTTAAAAATATGCCTGGAAGAGCTAAATGACCTTTACTTTTTCTCACTAAATATAAAATGCTCACCTGCGTCCAGATTGCGCATTTGTGCAGAACTTGATTCGTGCTGTTCAAGCATTTAGACTTAAGTCATTTGACTTGCCAGATTCATAGCACTAAAATAGGGAAGTTTGCCATGTTCACAGTTTTATCTGTCTAGCTAATACTCCAAGGTGGAAAATAAAAAATAAACAACACACACACACACACACACACACACACACACACACACACA
>NW_022652027.1:0-2813 GCF_011064425.1 Rattus rattus
TTAGGAGAATGCTCGTCTCCTTCAGGCTCCTGCTGGAGCTTTTGCTTTTGTTAAGAGGATTCACTGCTACCCTGAAGCACTGCGGCAAATCAACTTAGGTCTCATCGTATTTTGCTTTGTGGGTGGTGGATGGCAGCTGAGTGTATCTGTAACTCTCACAGGGTTATAGGTGTGTGTGTGTGTGTGTGTGTGTGTGTGTTTAGGCTAGAAGACAAACTCAGCTGTTATTCCTTGGGTGTCATCTACCTTGGTTTTTTTTTTTTTTTTTTTTTTGTTTGTTTGTTTTTGTTTGAGACAGATTTTTTTCGTGGTCCAGAATGTTTTTCACTGTAGAAGCTGAGCTGGGGTTCCAGCCTATCAGCTTTGACTTCTCCTCAGGTTCAGTGGCTCCCTTCAGAGCCCAGGAGAAGTTTGGGGCTTATCTACAGTCAGTGCTGTTCGGACAGGGTTTCTCCAGTTCCTTGCTGGTTGTGACCTTGGTGCTCAGTGCCATATTCAAGAAAATGCTGACATGAGTCGTTCTTGCGCCTCTGTGTCCTCTGGCCTGCTGCTGTGCCTAATGTTTTGATAACAGAATCTGATAAACGTCCTCCTCTTGTCTACAGAGCTCGGGTTAGAAAACCCCTGGGCTGTGCTGGGGGAGGGGGGTATCTGTATGAGCAAGACCTGCTCCCAGTCATTTGGTGTGGCCATACATTTATTCAGCGACCTGTGGATGGTGTGTGTGTGTGTGTGTGTGTGTTTGTGTGTGTGTGTGTGGTTTGTAAACCGAGAGCATATTGCATACCGTGGGTGATGCTCAGCTGACAGAAGGCCCGATGTCTGCTCCAAGTGGAATCTTTGTAGTAGACCTGGCAGAGAGGAGTGTTCTACTCCTGGTTGCCTGAATAGAGAGACTGGGGGTGAGAATGGAGAGTGGAGGGAGAGAGAGAGAGAGAGAGAGAGAGAGAGAGAGAGAGAGAGAGAGAGAGAGAGACAGAGACAGAGAGAGAGACAGAGACACAGAGACAGAGAGAGAGACAGAGAGACAGAGAGATAGAAAAGACAGAGACACAGAGAGACAGACAGGAGAGAGACAGACAGGAGAGAGAGGGAGGATACTAAAGGGATAGAGGGGAGATGAGTAGTGAGTGTGAACAGGCTGAGGGGGGCTGGCAGAGCCTCTAGGAGTTTCTGGAAAGCTAGGTCAGGGGTGAGAATGCTTGAGGGGTACGGCGGGATGATCATGTGGGAGGAGCTGCAAGGAGGATGGTTGGGGGCTGGCAGACCTAAGGCTTTTCTTCCTAGCATGAAGCATTGGCTCTGCTCAGTCCTGATTGAGGTTACCCAAGGGTGTTGATAGACTGTATGTTTCTATGTAACTCCCAAAGATGGCCCTAGAGATCCCGAGGAGGATAGGGCAGGGCACCTCAGTGGTTTACAGGTGGATGTGTAGGCTGTATGGGAAAAGTAAGAAAGTGCCGTAAGATGGATGGAAATGAGAGTTCGTCCGTGCTCAAGATTTTCATTTGTGTTGTAAAGCTAGTTTTGTGTGTATGTGTAAGTGAATGTACATGATACATGTAGGGCGCATGTGTGCACACATGTCTTTCTTTCTGTGCATATACATATACAGTTCATAGAGTAACCTCAGATGCCTTTCCTCAGTTCCCTTATTCTTTTTGTTTGAGACAGCATCTTCTATACGTCTGGAACAGTTACATAGACCAAGCAACAGGGCTTAAGAGCTTTTAGGAATCTGTCTTTATCCACCTCACGTCTTGCCAGCAGGGATGACAGAAACTGACAGCTACCATGGCTTTCGACATAGGCTCTCAAGATCAAAATCAGAACCTCATGCTTTCAAGGCAAGCACTGAGTCCATCTCCCCAGACCATGCATCTAATCTTGCTTGGGCACTGTCTTAATTAGGGTTTCTATTACTATGATAAAAGACTGTGACCATACGCAGGTCACGGAGGAAAGGGTTTATTTCACTTGTTCTTCCACAGCATGGTCCTTCACTGAGGGAAGCCAGGGCAGGAACTGAAGTAGGGCAGGAACCAGGAAGCAGAAACTGAAGCAGAACCACGGAGGGAAGATACTTACTAGCTTATTCCTTCATGACTTCTCAGCCTAATTTTTGTACACCCAAGGCTACCGTCCATGAGTGGCATCTCCCCAATTCCTTTCACATCAATGACTAGTCAAGAGAATGTCCCACAGCCTCGCCCACAGGCAGTCTAGTAGGCAGAATTTCCTTATGATGTTCTCTCTTCCCATAAGACTCTAGCTCATTGGTTCTCAGTTTTCCTAATGCTTTGATCCTTTAATACAATTCCTCATGTTGAACTATAATTTTGCTACTGTTATGAATCATAATGTAAATAACTGATGTACAACAGGAGGGGGACCGGGACCCACATGTTGAGAATCTCTGCTCTAGCTTGTGTCACGTTGACATTGTGTACCTGGGATCTGCTAAACTCTTCTAAACTTGATGACAACTTCATGAAGGAAGTGTGGTGGCCTTGTTTATGTCTTAGTGTTATACAGCTGACATGCAGTGAATCTGGATTTGAATCTAGTCCCACTCTTTACCCTCTGAGGTCAGCCGACCCTGCCAGCCCACAGCCTTCTCTGACCTTCTGAGTGGGAACAGTCCTTTGACCTGGACAACAGAGTCATGAGCCATCAGATGTGATGGAAACCTCGCTCTTTAGCGTGGTCTACAAAGAGCCTTTGGCACGTAACCCCAAGGAGAACTACAAGGTTTGGTGATCTAGCCAACCAAGAAGTGGAAGATTAGTGGGAGGTGGAATTTAGACTTTGAA
>NW_022652028.1:0-2811 GCF_011064425.1 Rattus rattus
GAGAGAGAGAGAGAGAGAGAGAGAGAGAGAGAGAGAGAGAGAGAGAGAGATCAAGGAAAGGAGGGAAGGAGGGAAGGTGGAGGGAGAGAATAAAAGAGAATAAAAACATTTGCCCTCGCAGAAAACACAAAATTTTGGATGCCACAGTAAACTGTGTATGAGAACATTGAAAAATTACCATTGTTATCTTGCAACATTAACAATTATAATTATATTCGGGAGTAGAGGAAGCAAATCCCAAGAGAAACACTACCATCAATGCCTTTGGAAGGGAAGAACATAAAACACTAAACTATTAATATCTCTGAGCTGCAACCCCTCCTCACCCAAGGACATAAAATCTGAAGAACCAAGGAACCATCAAATGCAAATACCTCACAAGCATTTGAAAGACAAAAATTCCTATGTATAATGTTGAGCAAAAGGATGTGTGACCTCAGATTCTGAAACTGAGAAAATAACACTGAGAAAGCTGGAATATTAAGCACAACCAGAAACTAGGAGCTTTCTAGGTCTCACAAACTCTTATGTAACTGTGCCAAAGACTGAAAGACTCCCAAGAGAGGATTGACTCCTGCTAATATTAAGGAGAGATGTTTATCCTGTCTCCCTAGTGATACACCCCATGGCTTTTTCAATGGTGCTGGGAATTCCAAATAAGATATTTGTGCTTCCATTGTAAGTTGTTCACTGACTAAGATATCTCTCTAATCCTGTATCAGGTTTTAGTCACAGTTTTCTTGAAAGAACCCTTAGTCTTCACTTGCAATTGTTCAAATTATTGCTTCTAAGAAAGAAAATGTTATCTTTACCAATAGAAAACCTGATCATCCAATCAGCCAATATCTAGCATCTAATTTTGTATAATAACTTTTACTTCCATTTTTCTATCAAAATAATTGAAAAAAAAGAAAACATGAATGAATACTAAATATGAGTACTGTATGTTCCATCCTTTAGTATTTAAAACAGAAATACTATACACAAGAGCTTAGAATATTGATTATGATAAAACAAATTCAAACCTAGTATTATGGCAGTGATTATCAAACTAAACTGTATACTCCACAAAAGCATTGTCCATACACCTGAAAATTTGTTAGGAATGGCAAAGTTCAGCCCCACCCAAGTCTAATGAATCAAACTTTTCTATGGGTAACAGCCAACCATCCCCTGTATTAACAAACACTCCAGGTGATTTGGGTTTGATAATCACTCAATTCTATACTTTAGCTAAATCAACTTCCCCCACACTTTTATTTCAGCTGCTTAGCTTGCACTTGCTCTTATCTTTGAGTTCAGAGGTGGTAATACTAATTAATAATATTAATATAATTAATATAATTAATTAATTAATAAAATTAATTTTTCAATTAACATAATTAATATTTAGGACCAAGTCCCTATTTTAACTATATCAGTAGAATAATTTACTATATCTCAGTAAGAATGAGATCAAGATAGGCTTTCAGCATATTGATGGAACTTTACATTGGTATCCATATTCTAATTGTTCAAGTCCTACATTAATGATATCTTGTAGAAACCAGACCAAGCAATGTTCAGTAAAATTTTATCCATTTTCCTTTTTTTTATTTCTTTTTTCTGATTTTATTTTTTAAATTAAAACTTCTACTGAAAGCTGGGCAATGAATGATGTTCCAAACCTTTAGTGTCAGCAATCAGAAGCAGAGGCAGGCAGATATCAGTGAGTTTGAGGACTACCTGTTTTACAGAGCAAATTCCAGGACAGCGAAGGATACACACACACACACACACACACACACACACACACACACACACACACACACACACGAACCCTATCTGGAAAGCCCCCCACAAAAAAATAAAAAGAAACAAAGGACTTCTATTTAAACTGTTTTTATGATTTAAGATGAAAAAGATACTTGAATTTCAGGTCAGTTGATTGAGCTGCATTGCTCCTAGTGAGGCAAGACTGGCTTAGCTGCCTTTACAGCAATATAATTGATATGTATCTTATCAGTGTGCTTTTTCTTTATCTTCACATAGATATATAAATATGTACATGACTATATAGTTATTCAAACTATTAAAAAGTAAGAAAAATAACATTTTCATCTATGTGCAAACATGATTTGTAAAATTCTGTTTCTTTTATATGTATATAATACATAAGACATTTCCAACTTCCAATGGACATGTGGTCGTCAATTAAATTAAATGCCAATTTTTTTTCTATAAACCTGTCATGTTAACAAAAGAAGCAAGGATTTTCATCTCTGAAACTATACATATTTAAAGTTTCCCTCCTCAAACTTCAATTTATTAAAAAGCAAGCCTTCATGTACTTTAAAATTAATGCTTATGAATTTATAATTTTGAAAGTAAAAGGAAGATAGATAATATATCTTAATAAGAAACAAAATGCACAAGATTTTTATGGTTTAAATGAATTTGGTTCAATGTTTCCAGTGATGGTGAAATACAATATTTAACTTTGTAGCTGCTATCTCCTATCTGAAATGTTCAGTGTTATGAATAGGTAGTTAGGGATCATGTCATAGTCCACTTATTTGGATAACAATGGGCCTCTTTTCATCGCGAGTTAAATCTTTCTATAAGACTTTCTTTTTATGAAATTCGTAGGCAAATGGTTGGAACTGGAAAATATCATCCTGAGTGAGCTAACCCAATCACAGAAAGACATACATGGTATGCACTCATTGATAAGTGGCTATTAGCCCAAATGCTTGAATTACCCTAGATGCCTAGAACAAATGAAACTCAAGATGGATGATCAAAATGTGAATGCTTCACTCCTTCTTTAAA
>NW_022652029.1:0-2714 GCF_011064425.1 Rattus rattus
ACACACACACACACACACAAACACACACACACACACAAACACACACTCTCACACATTACTAGAGCCCTGAAAGAATTGATTACAGTGTTGTTGAAGTATAGGACTGATCACACTGGGCAGTGATGTGTGAGTGTGGTGTGCTCTGTGGGCATCACTTAATTCAATATGCATACTACTCATTATACCTTTCATTCTCTCTTGTGATAGAGTCTGAAGGTGGGAATGGAAAGCTGCAGTCGTACTTAACCTGAAAGGCCCCACATTCTCCCTCTGTGTGGGATGTCCATTACTGAAAGGAAGAGCTGGGTGTCCTTGGAATGCTGATCCCCATCCTTCCCCTCCTGGCTCTATCCTCACTGGGAAGACTGTTATCTAGCATGGCTTGAGCAGATGTGCAGTAGATGGTAGCAGAGGTAGAGAGGGGTATTTGGATATTTTTGGCTTAATCTCCATTAGCACCATCACTATCTCTACTGGTGTGGCAGAGGCCTGATTCTCAGGGTAAAATACAGAGCCACAGTTCTGAAGGCACTGTCTGAGTTCTCCAGCTATCAAAGGGCCCAGGTTGTTGCGCTCATAGTAATAGACTTGGCTAACCTCCTCGTACCCTCCTGTATTAGGCTGTGTCATGGATTTATCACCACAGGTAGTATGGCCTGGACAAAGCTAGCAGACAGTGTTGGGTTGAAAAAGACTTTGGCATTGGGATCTAAAGTTTTATCACACTGGACTGTCATACATAAGAAGGACATTGTGGTATCCTGGCCATTGTTATCACATTGAATTCCTAGAGTACAGCTGCCCTCCTGTCTGTGCTTCCTGTGATATCCCACTCAAGAATACCTGGACAGGAGAGTGTGGAGTTGGAGACCTGGCTCTGGTCAGTCAACACTGTCAGCATAGTCGTGCTACCATGTGGGTTAAGGTAGGTACTGCCCATGAGTGGCTGGAGAGAAGTGCTGGATGCTGATGGGAGGAGCCATGCTGAACTCACGGCTGGGATGGAGACACTGGAGTAGCTGCACACTGTTCTTGAGGGTGGGGAGTTGTTCAGTACAGGCAGAGGGGATGGCAGATCACTTTCTGTCCCACAGAAAGGGGTGCTTTGGAGATTTTCTGTAAGGGAGGAAGAAAACAGTGGGAAAATGGTGATATGGATGCTTTCTAGAGTCATGTG
Organism: Rattus rattus; assembly: GCF_011064425.1. Taxonomy (NCBI): domain Eukaryota; kingdom Metazoa; phylum Chordata; class Mammalia; order Rodentia; family Muridae; genus Rattus; species Rattus rattus. The sequence goes on from NW_022652029.1 coordinate 1,178, forward strand.
GGGAGCAGTGCTATCTTCATTTTCTACTGTCTCAGAGAGTGAGTCTAAGACCAGTGTTCCACCAGACATTCTAATTGCAAAGGTTCAGACGAATTCTTGGTACTGGACAGGTTGACACTCACTTGATACCTTTTCTTCCTGTGTGGGCAACCAATTCCTAGTTGACTTGATAACCTTTTCACTAATCTAAACACAGTCCATTTTTACATGCTTTGTCTTGTTCTTATACCTACTGTAATACTGCCTCATATCTAGGTCATGTAACAGAAGTGTTCAGAGGCAGGAGAGTCCCAGACAACTCCCTGTACCCCTGCTTTTTCCCTGCTTTATAGAAGGAAGACAGGGTCTCTCTACTTAGATAAGGCTGGCCTTAGAATCACAAAGACTGGCCTGCCTTGCCTCCAGAATGGTGCTTTCATAGAAGTCTGCCAATACCACCAGGCTTACTTTTACTCTGAGCTTTATAAAAAAAGATATATCAGGTATTTTGTATATAAATACTGTATTATTTAATTACCCCTTTCCCCTTCTAAGTCCTCCTGTGCCCCTACCACTCCTTCATTCATGACCTCTTATCATTTAAGCATATTAGACACATATAAGTATATCACTTTCTAGATACAAGCATGTTGATATTTCAAGGTACTTTCATGTGTTTTGACACATTGGAGCTTGACTAGAAATTTGACCTTGGGACTTGCTAACATTAGGTCCTGAAATTTAACCCACATGGTGGACAACCATCTGCTGTGGAAGAGATCTTCCTCTTCTGGTGTGTCTGAAGACATACAGGCATTTACTTTAAAAAAAAAAAGAAATTTTGACAAGACTCTTGTTACTTTAGCTGCCTGTAACCTCTAGAGGGGAAGCATTGTAAGAATTACCTGTTCTGTGTCGGTTAGTGTTGTATAGAGAACAAGTTAAGTAATGGTGATACTGCTATCCCCAATTGATAATATCTAACAAAAACCACATCTCCGTAAGGCTGTGCTAGATTGTAGGAACCAGGAAGCAGAGTGGGATTGTGTCTTCTATATATAATGGGGAAACAGCACCCAGAAAACTTCAACAGTGTGCTGTCTAGACAAGACGTGGGAAATGGAAATACCTTGATTCTTTTGATTTGAAATCTGTGGTTCTTTGCAATATTTGGTCTTAAATTATCTCAGTGTTCCTTTAGGATAATCTCTGACTTTTTTTATTTATTTGATATCTGTTTTCTATCCCCTCATCTTTATACTTTGTACTTTTTTCCCTCTCTCCAGTTCCTGTGGGTCTGTCTTTCATATAACAGCCACAACATTTTTTCACTATATAACTGCCTTCTCCGAGGCCAGTCCCCTCTTAGACTTTTTACCTAAGATAGACTGAATTCTCTAAAATCACTCTCTTTCTCTTCCTTTTATTTTGTTTGTATCAAGACAGGGCCATTGTAACCCAGGGTAGACTTAATATTGTCTTCATTATTTCAACTACTACATGTTGTGTTCATTGATCAATCTGTTTATAATATCCACATATTATATGAATACAAGTG
>NW_022652030.1:0-2807 GCF_011064425.1 Rattus rattus
ACTCACCAAAATAGAAATTCTTTTACATAGGAGTTCGTTACCACCAGAGCTACTATTAGGAATAGCCCTATGGCCACCACAATATAGTTCAGGTGTAGTAACCCCACTATAAGTAGGATTCAGGCGGTTAGTAAACCGACTATGCCTGCATGCTTAGTTAGCCGTTTATCCATATATTCCAAATGGTCCTATAGGCCCAAAGGGATTGGGGCTAGGCACCCGTCCTGGAGTAGGAATCTTTATTGGATCCACGGAACCTGGGTTTTGGTAAACGGCAAATAAAACTACGATAATACCTACTGCCGCTGCCAAATAGAATGCACCATTCACTAAAGTTATCATAAATAGTATTACTCCCAGAACCAGTGTTGCTAATAGGAAAATATCTATCATTAGCTATTAATACTCCATAGTAGCCAGACTACCAACAGGACAAGAATAATGAGTAGTGGAACTTTAGCTATCACTCCGGATTTCGCCTTTTACTAGCATCATATCTTTAGGACCGCATTTGTAGTATAGGAGTTGGTTAGACCACCGAATGGTCATTAGGTATACAGGGGTGGAGGAGGGGTCATCAAGGCCTCTACCCCTCCTATGCTGATTTCGCCATAGAAGAATCAATAACTCATCGAATCTATCTTTGGTAAATCCATCTAGGGATACAACATGGCCTAATCCCCACTCTACTTGGATAGGCGCTTTTCTAAAAGCCTTTTGACCCTCAACAGTACGTAAGCTAATATCGCCATACTTAAGATTAGCTGGATTACTACTGGTAGACCTATATTCGTCTAGTATATATTTACTTACTGCCACGCCTCTATAGGGTCCATTAGACGCTCCCTTAGGAATTCTTTAAATCCCTTGAATTCCCATAGATCACATTTCAATATAGCTAGGGGAGAGGAGGTAGAATCGCTTTCCGGCTTCCAATATATATTAAGGGGTTTTACATCCCTAAGATTTATTGTGCTTAGGCGGGCGAAAGGTAGGTTCCTTGTATTGACATATTCTATAAGCCTCTGGATATATACTTTCTTGTCCACATATAGTCCTCCGCTCTCGTCACCCCATCTCCAGCTAATCTCGAATCTTGATTTCTCCATATCCTTATAAGAATAATAATTATAAATATTATAAACTATTTTAGCCCGGGAATAGGGATTTTACTTTTGGCTCCTCCAATATGGATTTACGAATATCTATTAGTTCGTCCATAACTGCTAGTAGTCTAGGGAAGTATTTAATATCTATTGCGAAATAATCTGTACCTAAATCTAACATCTTATGTTTCGTACTCTCTATCCCTATCAGACACCCTATCTGGTATGCCCACCTCTCTATATGATTAGTGGCTAGGGCGGCGTCCGCCGCATAGCGACCTAATATTTCTTTCTCGTCTCTAGGACTCATCAAAGTTATTTCCCTTATGTATAAAGCTGTGTAGCTCTCCAATCCTATATATGTTCTTACATAGTATATCCAGATCCGCTATGAGGGCTACTATCATAGGGTTTGAGAGGGGGTCCGGTAAATCCCTTGTGAGAATCCCTATTAGGAAAGATTTACTCTCCGATATCCACTTATAGTTATCCAGGGGGTCTGGAAACCTCCTGTACTGCCATCTAAAATATACATAGTTAAGTCATTTGAGGTTCTCTAGGATTATCTCGGTTTCAGTAACGCTCTTGAATATATAGGACCTTAGCTTATTTCCCAATTGGACTTCTAGATTCAATATGAGTGATTGGGCCGGAATAATCCTTTCTATGTTATTCAGGAAAAAAGTATTAAAATTATCTCTACGCTCCTTGGACTCTAGGGGATAGGCCTTTAGGAGTGATTCGATCTTTACTCTCTGAGCCTCGGTAAAGTAACCCTCCTTCACTCCCCTATAGTAGTCATCCCAGTAGATATCCATAGTATGTTTAAATCCATGTTGCTTACGGAGTATAGGGGCCCAGGGGCAGAGCCTAAATCGCTTTAATAGCTCTTCGTCCCTAAACCTATTTCTAGCGCCCATGGTAAATGTATTTGCGGATTTCGAAACTTGTATTTATATTCCTAATTATAATTACAACTATCGTAAGGACGATAAGGATAAATATAAGATAATCAAGAGTCAAGGGATAGTCTATCCCTGGCTACTATGCTTTAAAGTAGAGAACAGTAAAAACATTATCCATTCATTCGGCAAGCACGATGAGTTCTTTAATTTCCTAGATAGCCTTAAAGGTAAAGTGGTCCTATGGTTCCACAACGCCACATACGACCTCACCTCCTTTTTAGCTCCACTTGGATTTACCGAATACAAGATAACTACTAAGGACACATCCGGACATCAATTTATCGCAGGTTGATTTAAGCTCCCCAAGACCGGAAAGAAAATCTATGTGGGAGACACCCTCCTATACGAGCGAATAAGCCTTAGGAAGTGGGGAGAGCAACTCAACTACCCTAAGGGCGAAATCCCATACAACATGGCTGAAGTACAGGTGGTGGACGGAGAGGATATCGGGAGGGAATCCCTAGTGTGATATATAGACACCGAGAGTGGGGAACCAATGCTATATCCCCTAGAACAGGTGTTGGACTACTGTAGGAGGGATGTAGAGCTATTGGAACTTTTATATAAAGCCCAGGTGCGTAAGAAAATTGAAATGAATAAACAGGTCCTAGGGGTGCACACTAGAGATATCCGACAGACCACCCAGAGTACCCATAGTAGAGAGTTATTGAGTCTCTATATGGTTAGTGCGTCATTCGAACAGGACTTTAGGACATATGTAGATCCGGAGGATTAT
>NW_022652031.1:0-2808 GCF_011064425.1 Rattus rattus
CCTCCAAGGAGTAAGAAACCCTGGACCACCACCCAGCCCAGCAAGGATACTGAGAGCAAGAGAGAGGCCCTCAGTTGCTGAGGAATCCCCATCCCAACTTGGACCCCAACACTGAGCATCTCCCTCACAATTCCATCCCAGACCCCATAACAGGAGGGGCCTAGGGAGCCCTCCCTTCTCTCTTGAATACCATCAATAAAGTACGCTGCACCCTCAAAAAAAATATAAAGTAAAAATACAGAAAATGTAATAATCAATGACTGATTAATGCACAAATAACATGGATTATTAAGGAAGTTTGTATCAATCCCCCGAATGGCCAACCACATGTTATGATTGAAATTCTCAGGCATGTAGAAAAATTTCATAACATAGTCTATTAATCCCTATGGAGCTAGAATTATAGGATTTAAACTTGGAAGTAAGAAATATTAAAATAAAAATATGAGATGATGTTATTATAATGCTCAAGCAAACTTTGTGTGATCTCATTCTTTCCTATTATCTCCTACACCAGAGTTAGGAGATTATAATCTATTACAAGGTGCTTATGACCTCTTTGTCTATCATTATCCATTTACAGACATTCAGACTATCCTTTTTTTATTATTTTTATTGAACTTTTATTATTTCTAAAGAGGATAAACTATTAAGGCCTGCTGTAGATTTTAGGTGGTGATATTTTTTTCTGAAAAAGTCTTGATTACCTACAAAAAATTCTGACAGTCCCCTGGAACTTGTGATAGCCTGCATATAACATGTGTGGCTGCTAGTGATCTTTAGTCTTCAAATAATATTATGGGGATAGTTAAGTTTTATTTAAATACCCATTTTTCCATTAGCAATATAATCAAATATGTAGGGTTCCTTGGAAACTCTGAAAGATTTTTCATTCCTGAAAGACAGTAATGTGTGTGATGATTATATTAATTCTCCCCTTGTGGAATGGATTTTAAAGGCTTGATTAATTTATAATACACATATATTAAAATGGCTTAAAATAGTTAAGAAGAAATCAAGTTTCCATATTTCTTTTAAAATTTTGCATTTTAAATATTGTATTAAGGAGATCACCAAGGAGAGTTTACAATTGGCAGGAGTTTTTTTCTCCATCTCAGACTATTCTTTTTTAATTTTGATGTATTCTATTTGGTTGTTTCAGTGATATAATCAATTTTCCTACAGACAAACTGGAAGAGTCATATAAAACCATGGCAGTTGCATGTTACCGTTTGTGATGAGCACATGAAGAATTATGTTGAAACATTGTATAGTATACTGTTAAAAACTAAAGTTGTATAGAAAATGTGGAATACAAGGGAAGATTCCACAATATCTGCTAGTAAGAATGTAGAACCAAGGGCAATATTTGTGCGGAGTAGTTAAGTGTTAATATTGATAATATTTCTGTATTTTGATTACTTCAGAATAATTACAAGAAATAACTGAATAGTGTAAATTGTCTTTTTGTTGTTTTGGTTAATACATTTTTTTCTTTAGTAGGTATTTTATACCATAAAAACTACTACAAGGGGCTCTAAAGTTTAGAAATAAGAAACATAGTAAATAACATGTTCAAGATGTCAAAACTACTTGTGGACAATGCAAGACAAAAAATAAAGTCAGCTCAATCCCAGCCTAGTACTCACTTTACTATACCTCTGCATCGTGCTTTCTCATATCTAAATAAATGTTATGTAAATACATTTGGGCATTACTTTACTGACAGTGTAAGACAGAACTATTTTGACTTACAGCCTCAAATAACTCAGGCTGACTCTTCAGTGTCTACATAGCTAAGGATGATCCTAAATTTCTGACTCTCCCGTTTCTACCCACTAAAATGTGGGATTACCTGTATGTGCCACTACATTAGGTTATACAGTGTTGAGGATTGAACTCAAGGTTTTGAGAATTGTATGTAAATAATCTACCAATTGAACTACTGCATTTCTGAACTAGATTTTTTGGGAAGATGTATTTATATTTATTTTATATCTATTAGTGTTTTGTTTACCAATATGTATGTATGCCATTGTATTCCTGGTGCTCACGGTGGTCAGAAAAGAGTTTCTGATTCCCTGAAAGTGGGGTTATAGATGGTTATGAGCCACCATTTGTATGCTGGGGAGTGATTCTAGGTCTTTTGCAACAGCAGTAAGTACTCTTACCACTGAGCTATCTCTCAGGCATAACTAGATTTTCAGAAATAACTTTAAGTATATTTGGGGATGGGTTGTCATTGATGGCTTGAAACTTGGAGAGTTGCTGTGAAATAGGTTTCCTAATATGAAGTCTATTTACCTATAGGAACTAACCCTTTTTTAAAAATAGTGTTAAGATAAGATTTAGGTCAATCCATTCTGAATTATCATAAATTACTAATTATCTGAATTTAAAATAATGAAAACTAATCATACTGGGGTTTAATGACATAATCACTGACAAAAATTAATTGGCATCTATTATACTTCGCATATTTTCTGATTATTAAGAAAGGCTCTTTGTAATTGAGTTTGCTACAAAATAGTTAAAAGTATATGTATTTTTTAAAAAGTTCTAGTATGAGTTTTATTATTTAAAATCATGTATTATTATAAATTGTCATAAATATGTCATTTCAAGGCAATATAAGTGAGAAAATATTTTTGGTAGTTCCATATGTTATCTACGTTTTAAATGACAAACCATGTAACATTTAGAGATTATAAAAGTAACATGAGGGGGTTGGGGATTTAGCTCAGTGGTAGAGCGCTTGCCTAGCAAGCACAAGGCCCTGGGTTCGGTCCCCAGCTCTGAAAAAAAAAA
>NW_022652032.1:0-2757 GCF_011064425.1 Rattus rattus
AAATAAATAAATAAATAAATAAATAAATAAATAAATAAATAAATAAATAAATAAATAGAACGGTGGCTGTTAGGAGCCAGAGTAGGGAGCAATCTAGAGTAGCTTAATGAATCCAGAATTTAATTATACAATACAAAACAGTTCTAGAATTTTGTCTAACAACGTTTTGATACTACATTGAATATTAATTAATAAATTTGATACTACAAACTGTACACCAAAAATGGTTAAGATGGTGTGGTGGTTTGAATATGTTTAGCCTAGGGAGTGGCACATATGATGTGAGGTCTTGTTGGAGTAGGTGGCCTTGTTAGGAATGTGTCACTATGGAGATGGAATTTGAGAACCTCCTCTAGCTGCAAAATCATCTTCTTCTAGCTTCTTTTGGTGAATGTGAACTTTCAGCCCTAACACCATATCATGATGCTGGCATATTTCTCCTGTAGTGATATGAACTGAACCTCTGAATCTGTAAACCAGCTAACTAAGTATTACTCACCTTGGTCGTGGTGTCTCTTCACAGAAATGGAAACCCTAAGACAGCTGACAAATTTTATTTGTGCTTTTTATAATAAAACAGTAAAAGCCAATTACAAAAAAAAAAAAGAAAGAAAGAAACTCAGGTCCTCAGGAGTGGGCTGCAGGTGGTCTTAACAAAATAAGACAAGGCTTGGCTGTTAGGATGAGAGAGTTGGTGAAGATGGGACAGAGTTTGAGGAGTGTCACGGGGTGAGGGCAGGGATGTGGGTTGTAGTGTGAGAATGTCCTGGGGAGGGTGAGACGAGTCTAAGCCTCTAAGGGCTGCAGCTCTAGCTGCCTCATCGGCTTGGTTATTTCCCTTGGAGACAATACAGTCTGGTGGGATCTGCAGTGGACAATTCCAGAAGCTGTGGGGAGATGGGAGTCCTTTAGCATGGCCCTAATTTGGTTTGCATTAGTTACTGATCCTCCTTAATTATAAGTAACGGGTGCTCCTTCCAGATAGCAGCGTGGACAGGAGGATATGGAAAGCTGTGGAATCTGTGTAGATGTTTAGAGTATTGTCCTGTGCCAGTTAGAAAGGCACGGGTAGAATGATGGTTCAGCCTGTTGATTGGTGAGTATCAGCAGGAGGGCTTCAGAGCCTTAACCGCAACAGTGTCTAACACTGTAAGCATAGCCAATCGTGGTCCTTCATATAGAAGGGCTGCCGTCTATTACCAGGTGTAGATGGCCTGAGGCAATATGCCCTCCCTATGTGAAGGATGAGGTAATAGTTCCTCTAAACTCTCATTCAAAAAAATTGAGATAAAATTAGTTAGTATTTGGGAAGGGAGGAAGATTGAGTCATTAAAGAAGCAGACATGAGTTGAAAGGTGAGTGTAGTGTCTTCTATTGGTGCTACCTAGAAGAAAGAACCTAGAGGGAGGTAGATTCTGTAAGCCTTTGTAAGTTAGGAGTTGTGACAGGTTTTGAGAGAAGAGAAAACGTACCACATAACCCAAAATTAGTTTTTTGGCTCTCGAATAAGGAGCTCAGTGGTTGCTAAGGTACAAATACAAGGTGCCCATCCCCAGATGGTTAGACCTAGTTTTTTTTGACAAGTATGCAAAAGGGGGTCTCAGTTGGTGACCTAGGACTCCAAGGGCAAATCCTTCTTTTTCAGTTGTGCAGAGGGAAAAAGGACAAGTCGGGTCAGAGGGATGTAAAGCCGGGGCCTTAAGGAGATCCTGTTGGAGGCTTTGAAGGGGCTTGGTAACTAGTTTGTGGAGAGGTTCATGGGTGGGGCCTAATGCTGCTTCATACAAGTGGCAGGAAAGGAGAGAAAATGAAGAAACCCAAGGACATAAAAAACTAGCTATTTCTAGGAATGATAAAATATCTTCTTTTGTAGAAGAACCAGTTAGAGACTGAACCAGATTCTTCTATCTATGGTAATAGCTTTGTCGGTTGGGGTAATTACTAGTCTCAAATAAGTGACCTGAGGAGTGGACAGTTGGACTTTAGAAGGTGAGTCTCTGTAGCCTCCCCTGGAAAGTAAATCTAGAAGAGCAGAGAAGATGTCAGCTTGGCTAATTTTTAGAGGAAAGCTACAGAGAAGGATATCATCTATGTAGTGGACAACCTTAGATTCATGGAGGGACACAGAAAGTAAGTCAGAAGCCAGGGCCTGGCCAAATAGGTGTGTGCTGTCCCAACAACCCTGAGGTAGAGCAGTCCAGGTGAGTTGGGTAAAGAAGTGGGTGTCCAGATTTGTCCAGGTAAAGGCAAATATGTGCTAAGACTGGGCACCTAGAGGGATAGAAACAAAATACATCCTTGAGATCTAGGACTGAGAAATGGGAAGAAGGAGATAGTGGGAAGAAGGGTATAAGGAATAGCCACAACAGGATGGAGGGAACCCCTGCAGAATCATTGTGCTGAGGTCCTGTACCAGGCAATGGGTTCCATTAGGCTTCTTAACTGCTAGTGTAGAGGTGTTAAAGGGAGAAGAGGTAGGGCGAAGGAGTTTTTTTCCCTTAAGAGGTCAGAAATGGTAGGCTTAAGCCCCCTGAGGCTCTGGGGAGGGGGGTCTTGATCTTGGGTTATGTACATGGTAGGGTCCAGTAATTGGATGGCAACAGGAGACTGATGTTTAGCAACAGAGGGGTTCTGGACATCCCAGACTCAGGGGTTTACCTGAGAAGCTGATAAAGGAAACAACATGTTAGGGTTAATGGGTTGAATGGCTAGAACAGGGAGCAGAGGAACTGCTGGCAAGCTTGGGTTTAGGTGAAT
>NW_022652033.1:0-2792 GCF_011064425.1 Rattus rattus
GTTAAGAGCACTGACTGCTCTTCCAGAGGTCCTGAGTTCAAATCCCAGCAACCACATGGTGGCTCACAACCATCTGTAATGGGATCTGATGCCCTCTTCTGGTGTGTCTGAAGACAGCAACAGTGTACTCATATACATAAAATAAAATTCTTTAAAAACTAACAATAAGTGGAACCAGATTCTGTTATGATACCAAATGCTACACTAAATATGCTCACATGGATTAAATTCTTCGAACAGTAGCAACTGGAATTTATTAAGCACTGGGTGTAAAATAGGCACTGGGGTAAGAATTTTTACTATGGTAACATGGTTAATTTTTGTAAGAAAAACTTACCAGGGAGCTCCTATAATTATACCTGTGTCATAGGTAGGGAAACGGAAGTTTGGAAGCTAAGGGACTTTGCCAAGGTCATATAGAGGCAGCTGATGAACGACAGAGAGGGCAGAGCCAGACCACAGTGTGTTGTCTCTGGAAACTGGGTTCATAACAAGGGGAACAGAGGGCTTTCAAAGGTAGGTGAGTTCCTCAAACTATTTACTATGGCCGATAAGTGTCAGAGCCGAAAGCAAACTCAGTCACATTGCCTTTCTTTACTGAAATGTCTTTAAAAATTAATAGACAAAAACAAACAGCCCACTGGATTTCCTTACTGAGCTGCATCTGAAGCAGAGGCCCCACTTTCTCATCTTTGTAAACCTAGCCTAGGGCCTGATACTTGTGATCTCAGATGTTGACCACTCGTTGAGTACAATCCTAAAAGCAAATATGGATGAACAGAGATGGTCACTGTCCTATCCCTCGACTCTGGCCAAGAAAGAAAAAAATGGGTTAAAGGGAAGTGATGGGGATCTGAGAAGAAACCAACCCTGTCTAAAGCTGGCAAAGGAAGGGGATAGTGGGGGACCCCACAAGAGGAGAGAACACGCAGGAGACACCATGTCAAGAGATCCTAAAAGGAGATATAACTCCACAGAAGACAGATGCTCTGAAAGATGAAATTCTGCCTCCATAAGCTTAAACAATCAACCGGATGAAGTAGAGGGCCTGGGAGAGGGAGGGAGAGGGAGGGTGGAGCGAGAAGGTGTTTAAGGAAATCACCGTTGCTGCACGCAGCTAAGCCTTAAAATATGATGAGCCTAGGATTTAAAAGGACATGTACATCGAACAGTGGAAGATTATGCGGCCATTAAAAAAATCATGTTTTCAAGGAGTATGTAATGACATGTGAAAATGCTACTATATAATGTTAAGTAAAGCTAGCAAGGCACAAAGTTGTGTGCATAGTAGCACTCCAACTTTAATTAAGAATTACATATCTAGAGTTGCACATGCATAGGAGGAAAAGGATCCAAAATATGCCGGATTTCAACCCTGGTTTCGCTCAATGAAGAGGTTATGGATTTCTCTCTCTCTCTCTCTCTCTCTCTCTCTCTCTCTCTCTCTCTCTCTCTCTCTCTCTCTCTTTAGAAACATTGGCTTGTCCAAATATTTTACAATGAACATGTATTGCACTTATGGTCAGACAAAAGCACCTGCCCTCCATAAAGGGCACAAAACAAGTGGAAGAAGGGACTAGGATCAGAGAGAGAGATGGGACAGCAGGGAGAGCGAAGCCAGCCAGGAAGACAAAGACCCAGAGGAGCTGAGAGGAGCTGAGAGGAACTGAGACAAAGCAAAGGCAAAGAAAGGCATGTTCAGCTCAAACCTTGGAAAAGAGGTAGTCATGAAAGAGAAAAAGAGAGAGGATGGGAGGGAAGAGAGGAGGAGAGGAGAGGAGAGGAAGGGAGGGGAGGAAAGGGGAGGGGAGGGGAGAGGAGGGAAGGGGAGGGGAGGGGAGGAGAGGAGAGGAGAGAGGAAAGGCAGAGTGAATTTGCCCTTGTCTTGTAGGAAAAGGAAATAATCCCCAGGGAGGGCCCAGTCAGTAGCCTATGAGCTAACTTTTTCAGGTCCTTGTTGCACCTCAGGACTGTGAGAGGAACCCAGGATCCTAAAAGAGCTATGGCTGAGTCCTTAAGCCCGGATTGTGGGGTTTCGGAAGACTTCTCAATGCACTCGATAGTCTCAGGCTTTGGATATTTTTCTGAAAGAAACGATCGCACTAGCGATTTGCAGGGACTAGGAAAGAAACTGGGATGCTCTGAAACCTGCACGAACTCAGCCAGAGCCGGCTGCGGCACCTTAAACTTGATACTGATGCTTAGATTAAATGCCCACCTCCGCTACGGTGGCTTGCCCGACTGCCCTGGCTGGAAGATACAACTCTGTTTTGTTTTATCGTTTAAGACATTCTTCACAGCTTTCCTAGGTCAGTCACGCTCTGCTTGTGTGATGGGAGGCCCATCTGCCTCTCTGCGAGATGCTAAGCCTTCTGAAGTCAAGAGCTGCTCCCGTTACCTTTGTACAGCAGTTGTGCGTGCTTAGACGGATAGTTCTTCCTTCCTGATTTGTTAAGAAAATCACGTGGGTACAGTGAAGGTTAACATTTGACAAGGACACACCCTTCTCTTTCGGAGCTGTACGGACAGGGCAGAGGAGAATGAAATTACTGATGACCGTTGAGTTCAATGGTCCCTAAAGCACTTGGGTACTACAGCCGGAAGTAGGTGTTCACTTTTCTTGGCCATATGATTCTCTTTATTTGAAAGAAAAATAATAATGAAAAGAGGAGGGAGAGGAGAAGGAGGAGGAAGAGGAGGAGGGAGAGGAAGAGGAGGAGGAGGAAGGGGAGGAGGAGGAAGGGGAGGAGGAGGAGGAAGAGGAGGGGGAAGAAGAGGAGGAGGAATGGGAG
>NW_022652034.1:0-2799 GCF_011064425.1 Rattus rattus
GAGACACATCCAGAGCATGTCCAATACATAGGTCAATGCTAGCAGCAAATCACTGAACAGAGAACAGGACCCCCTTGTGGGGAATTAGAGGAAGGATTGAAAGAGTTGAAGGAGCTTGCAACCCATAAAACAACAATGCCAACCAACCAGAGCTTCCAGGGACTAAACCACTACCGAAAGACTATATACATGGACTGACCCAGGGCTCCAACTGCATATGTAGTAAAGAATAGCCTTGTTTGGGCACCAGTGGAAGGGAAGCCCTTTGTCCTGCCAAGGTTGGACCCTCAGTGCAGGGGAATATGGGGGGGTCAGTAAGAGGGATATATAAGTTGAATACCCATATGGGGGAGGGGGAGGGGAGGGAATGGGGGTTTATTGATAGGAAACTAGGAAGGGGAATAACATTTGAAATGTAAGTAAATAAATATATCTTAAATAAATAAATAAAATAATAAAAGTAGAAAATTAAATGCTACATTCTCAATAAAGAGAACCAAAAATTAATTAATTAAAAAGGACTTGAACAGATCAGGAATACAATGTGCAAACCTAACACAAATCAATATACAGCAAGCCCGTAGCTAGCCTCAAACTAAATGGAGAAAAAAATTAAAGCATTTAAACCAAATTCAGGGATGAATTTGAATATCTATCTATTAAAATAATACTTGAAGTTCTAGGTCGAGCAATGAAACAAATAAAAGAGACCAAAGGGATGTAAACTGAAGGGAACAAGTCAAAGTATTAATATTTGCAGATGATATGATAGGATACTTTGGTGACCCAAAAATTCTACCAGAGAACTTATAGAGCTGAAAAATACCTTCTTCAGTGTGACTGGGTATAAAATTAACTCAAAACTGTCAGTAGCTTTCATGTACACAACCAACAACCAGGCTGAGAAAGAAATCAGGGAAAGGATAAAAATAGCCACAAATAGTATAAAATATCTTTGGTGTAACTCTAACCAAGCAAGTGAAAGTCTGAACTTATGCCCTGAACAGGCTTTGGAAGTTGGTTCAACACCCATTCTAACACCCAGAAGAAGCCCATCACCTAGGTGCTCTAACAGGCCCAGAATCACAGAAACACAGGATCACAAAAGAAGCTCGATTACCAGGAGATCGAACACTGGAGCTTGAGATATTCAAGATCACAGTTAAGGCCACAATATCTTCCCCAAAACCCAGCATAGCAGGGACCCACATAGGAATCAGTAAACACACACCACCCAAACAGAGCAAGGGTTCTTTCCAGTCTTTATCTGTGACTGGAGCCTTAGCTTTTCCTCATCCACACACTCAGAAAAAGCTTGACTCCCAGAAGCTCTAACACAACAGGACATCAAGAGCTTAGTCACACCAGAACTTCAGTATTTCAGAGGCAGCTTGTGTCCCAGGAGCTCTGACACACTCAGGATTCCAGGATCACAGAATCACAGGATCACAGGATCACAGGATCACAGGATCACAAAGACACCTTGAGGCTAAGGAGTTCTGACACAACCAGGATCACAAGAAGGACAGGCTCCAGTTTTAGACAGCAAGTGCAGGCACTAGAAGTAACCAGATGGTGGGAGTTAAGTGCAAGAACATAAGCAACAGAAACCAAAGATACTTGTCATTATGAGAAACTAGTTCTCCCAATACAGCAAGTCTATGATATCCCATCTCACCTGAAAAGCAAGATTCAGAGATAAAATCGTATCTCATGAAAATGATAAAGGACTTTAAAAAGGACATGAAAAACTCTCTTAAAGAGATTGTTCACTCTTCTCATATCTTTGATTTTTGTCCTTCAGAGGCTTGAAGTACTTCAAATACAAATATTTTACTTGCTTAGAGTCACACTAACGTATTTTATGATATTTCCGACTACTATGAAGGGTGTCATTTCCCTAATTTGCTCCTCAGCCTGTTTAAGCTGTCAGTAGCAGAGCGCTACTGAATTGTTTGTGTTAATTTCATATCCAGCCACTTTGCTGAAGTTGTTTATCAGGTTTAGGGGTTCTCTGGTGGATTTTTGAGGTCACATAAATATACTAGCATGTCACCTGCAAATAGTGATATTTTGACTTCTTTCCTATATCTATCCCTTTGACCTCTTTTTGTTGTCTAATTGCTCTGGCTAGAACTTCAAGAACTATGTTCAAGAGACACCGCCGGAACCTGAAGGAAACAGACCGGATAAACACTTCTCTGCACCCAAATCCCGTGGGAGGGAGAGCTAAACCTACAGAGAGGCAGACATGCCTGCGAAACCAGAAGAGACTGCTCTCTGCACACATTACTGATTCCAGAGGAAAGCACCAGAATCCATCTGGAACCCTGGTGCACGGAGGCTCCCGGAAGGGGCGGCGCAGATCTTCCTGGTCGCTGCCGCCGCGGAGAGCCCGTGGGCAGCACCCCGCGAGCGAACTTGAGCCTCGGGACCACAGGTAAGACTAACTTATCTGCTGCAAGTGACTTGCCTGGTGGAATCGGGACAAACAGAGGCAGAATTCCTCTAGGACCGGGCACGTCCTGTGTTTACCGGAAGTCCCACACCCGCGGATCCCGGCCCGCAGCAGCTCTCTGCTCCCAGACCCCGTGGGAGAGAGACCTTACCGCCTGGTCAGGTGGGCACTCCTGAGGCTGCAGAGCGGAAGAGACCACCAACACTGCCCACCCCTGCCCACATCCCTGGCCCAAGAGGAAACTGTACAAGGCCTCTGGGTTCCTGTGGGGGAGGGCCCAGGAGCGGCAGGAGCCCTGCCTGAGACACCGCCGGAACCTGAAGGAAACAGACCGGATAAAC
>NW_022652035.1:0-2810 GCF_011064425.1 Rattus rattus
AATTTAACGGTTAGGTTGTTGGCCCAAACCAAGGGGTTTCTGAAGGACGTAAATGATGCGCAATGTAAGCCACGACAGAGACATGACAAATGAAATAGCAATCAGACAGAGACTTGCAAACAACAGACTTGAAAAAATATACCTCCCTTTATTGTGTTGGAAATGGATGAGGATCCAAGAATTTCAAGCTTTTATACGGATCGTAGGTCTAGGGGAGTTACATATTCTTCATCCACCAGTTCAGGAAGCGATGTTACGAATTTATCGAGTCTAAAGAACAAGTTAGATAAGTTAGATATTACTTTCACTAAGTATCTTGATCAGGCTAATAATGCTGAAGTGTATTTCGATCGAATCGATGCAGCCGACCCAGTGGCCATCAAACGTCAGGAGGCATTAGGAACAAAAATAGGAAAAAATAATAAAGTTCCTACTTTGGGTTCAGGAAGTTCCTATTACTTGGCTTCCTATTACATTCCAAGACGCAATTACGGTGAATTGTCGATATCCAATACTGAAAAATTAAAAACTCTTGAGTTTGATCTTGTGGGTAGTTCCACTCTGGGTGGGGAATTTTTCTCCAGTCTTCATTATGGAACCAACGTCACCTATTGTTCTTCCGAAAAAGATAGCCAAGATAGTAGTCTTAGCCAAGATTGTGCAGACGGAAAGAAGTATTCTTCCCAGGAAAAGGATCAACCAAGCGCCAAAGCAAACGATAAGACCCACAAGAAGATTAGTATCGATTTCGATAGTCTTAAGAGCACCAACGCCTCCAGCACCAACGCCTCCAGCACCAAGACTTTTAATTTTTTCACCGTGATCAATGTAAAAAAGGATGACAGCAACAAATTTGACAGCATCAAACAAAAGTTGGAGTTTGTCATGAAGAAGGACGCCAGCAACAAGTGGGATAAGGATAGTTCTGGAACAACCCATGTTCCAACCCAGTCATTCCTGACTGTGTGATATTCGCTGGACTTGTGATGGGATTCATCCAAAAGCAATCTTTGCTATTACACCAAGGTAACACCAATCAGTTATCTGGCAAAAATTTCCAATCAGGACCCTAATAAACTTCAAAATGAAGACGCAGTTAAGACGGTTGGAGCCGCAGGAAAAGCAGGATTTCAGGTGTCAAGTGTTACTTTGAAGTACCAGAAAAGCTAGCAGATAATGGATAAAATTAAAGACTAATTATGTTTGGGTTGGATAGAGATAGCAAAGAGAGGCGGCTGAACAAGAGGAAGTTTGATTTACTGAGGAAGAGCGGAAAGTTTGTGATAGTAGGAGAGGTGTTGAGTGTGCAGAGGACTAATGATGCAATCGGTAGATTAACCACAGGGAATGGATGGGATTTAAATGATTATGTTGTCATAGATTTCAGATGTGGTGGACTAACTTATAGGACAATAACTAAGGGAGTGGAGCTTGCCATGAGGCGAGTAATTCCCAGAAAGCACCAGAAGTATATATTCCATGCGGGCGGACCAATACAGGACAGAGGTACTTATAAGTTTTTTAGGATGGGTTGTATATCTCCCGTTTCATAGATGGAAGACGGTGATGAGTGTATTATTAGGAGATTATGGAAACATCACAGATGGGAGAATATTGAACATTTGGAGGAAATCGAAGAGTCTAATGATCCCGTAAGGGTATTTGGAATCCTAAAGGCCAGCAGAAAAAGAAGTTTTTCAAACAGAAGGTGTCTGGTGCTTGATATCAGGCCCTTTGAGTTGTGGGATAGAGAGTTGGAAGGGAGTGATGGATTGCCACTTGTATTCTTCGATGAATCCGAGAATGCTCTTTTGTCAATACTAATGGAGTGCGATGGGGGAGACAGGATTATGGGATTGATATCTCGGAGGGGGTTTGAGAGGTTTGGCAAGGATGTTAAGGTGGGAGGATTTTGTAAGGTTTCGGGAGTGTTTAACTACGTTAAGCCTTTATGGTCCAGAGGAGTGTTTATGTTTTTTAGAATAACGGAATTATCTTAGTTATATGCCGGGAATTTGGTCTAGGTTGAGGTATTGATTCATGTCCAAGGATCAATTGCTGAGGAGGATAAAGGCTCTTCAGGAGCAGAATAATGAGGATAGTGCCAATATTGAATTGTTGGAAGCGAGCATGAAGGAGTGGAGAAGGAAGAGTGATTTGATGGATATATTGGGAGGAGAAGAAAGTTTTAGGAGGGTTGAGAAATATGGGTCTTTGGACAATATGTTCAGGAAGGTGGAGGAGTATGACAGTTTGAAAAAATCTTATGATGAACTGGTAAAGAGGGGAAGGATTCTGGAAGGAGGAAAAGATAAGAGGAAAGTTTAATGGTTATTGACTATGAATTTGACTTAAGTTTTTCAAGGTCCATCTTTTCTTCTTCTGTGAATTCTGCCGGCGTGTCCTCATCCTCGGAAGAGGAAAGATAATTCTTTAGAAAGTCGTACATTTCTGCGGACGCTTTAGTTTTGGGATTGGACATAATAGTTGATTAGAAATTTCTACAGTTCTTTTTTATCTCTTTTAATTTTGTAAGTTTTCTGAATCAATGACATGTTTAAGTAAATACATTCACATAACAAAAGTATATTTGATAGATATTGCTTTCGAAAGCTTTTATTTATTATTCTTTTTTTGTTTGGCATTGAAGTTTTTCATTCTTCAACGATTTTCTTTTATCTTGTAATATTTCCTTAGCAGTTTCATAAGGGAGTAGAAGTTTGCAGGACTCTTTAGATATTTAACCAATGTATATTGGCCGGAACGTTTTCTACAATTACCATTCCTTTAAGGTCATCGTCCTTACCCTT
>NW_022652036.1:0-2793 GCF_011064425.1 Rattus rattus
GAGAGAGAGAGAGAGAGAGAGAGAGAGAGAGGGGTTAGATCTCTAGAACTGGAGTTTCGGGTAGTCAGGTGTTAAAGGAATGATATAAATTCTAGGTAACCCGTATAAAAGGCACACAATCCTGATATTTTTATTTCAAGCTGGAAGCCTAGACTGGGCAGGTTTTGGAGCTAATCTAACCTCTCTCTCAGCCGCATACACCTTGTTACTTGCTGTTTCTCTGGGACCCTTCTTCTCTCTCCTTTCCTCTTTCTGCCTTGGTCTCTCCTGAGACCCCCTCAATGGATCCCCAAGTCCTCTCTCTCTCTCTCTCTCTCTCTCTCTCTCTCTCTCTCTCTCTCTGGCTGCCCAATTACAGTCTTTTATTGACCAATTAACATGGAGAGCAAGGCTTACATAGCATCACTCGGTGTATGTGAGGATTTCCTCATTGGGACAACAGATCTTGGCGGTCAGTATCTAGTGTTTGAATACGTAGCAGCACCAGACCAACCCCAACAGTAGGGAGGCATTCAACATGGAAGCTAGGGCTAGAACTCAGGTCTTCTGGAAGAGCAGCTAACACCTAAGTTTGAGCCATCGCCCCATCCTCATCCAGCTTAAACTTTCACTGTACACTTACTACACAATGACAGCAGGCATGACGCTCAGAGAATTTCAGAGCTCCTCAAAGTTCTTTTTTTTCTTTTAATGCTAAATCTTATAATGGATTATTTTATTGAAAAGGAGCACCGGAAACTTCTAGAATGTTTAGTATTTTAACTGTAAGGAGTATCTTTGTCCGGTATGCTCCTTCCCAGCACTCAGAGGTCGAGGCAGGAGATTCCACACAAGCCAAGCTTCTCCCTCCCATATCTACTTGTAACACCATTTCCCTCGGATTCTGAGGACAGCTGTAAAAGGGATCATGTTCCTTGCTTGGCTGACCTTGTGTGCTCTGACATCAGAGTGACTATGTATTCGTCCTGACTGAGAAGCTGCAGGGAGTCACTAGTGAAGGTGGGGAACATAAGGAGGTTAGTACTGGAACTAAGAAAAGACCAATCTAAAAATTTTTGGAGGGTAGAACCAACTGATTGGTCAATTTTGTCCTTTAGAAACAAGTAATGGCAGAAAGATTGGTTCATAATGAAATAAGCACACACACACACACATGCACACGCACACACACGCACACACATGCATAAGCACATGCACAAACAAATGCCCCGTGCACGTTCACACACATACATGCACACACATACATGCACACACTTACATGCACACACATATACACACACATATACCCACACACAAACAAATGTCCTTGTCATTCATGCACATGCTCATACATACACACATACACACACATGCACATGCTCACACATACATACATGCACACACATACACACTCACACAAATGCCCCTGTCATTCTCACACATGCCCATACACACACACACACACACACACACACACACACACACACACACACACACACACACACTGTCTTAGTTAGGGTTTCCATCATTGTGAAGAGACACGAGAACCAAACATTTAACTGGGGCTGCTTCACAGTCTCAGAGATGTACTCCATTATCATCATAGCAGGAAACATGGCAGCGTTCAGGCAGACACAATGCTGGAAGGAGCTGAGAGTTCTGCATTTTTTTATCAGAAGGCAACCAGGAGAGATTGTGCAGGTAGCCAGGAGGAGGGCTCAAAGCCCACCCTTACAGTGACGCACTTCCCCCAACAAGGCCACATCTCCTAATGCTGTCACTCCCTAGGCTAAGTTTATTCAAACCACCACATATGTATAGAACAGTCATTCCCACGTACAAGTACATGTGTACGTGTTTACATGTTAAAGGGTAGGTTTTAATTTTGAAATTTAGCAGGTAATATTAAATTGGTATTTTCCGGTTTCAGCTTCCCTGGAATTTGAAACATGTGGGGCAGCAGGCGGTGAAAGGTACCCTGATTCCTTGTCGAGATAGGTCAAACCCCTGGGAGACCCTAAAAGGGATGACAAGTACATTCCCAGTTTCCCAAGATATCAGGGCACGTAGCTGCACCGCTGAAAAGACCCCTGTAGAGAGGTTAGAGACAGACCAGTCATGCACAGCAATGCCTCAAGCCCCTCCTGCACAGATGAGGATGTGACCACAGGTCATGTAGGCTCAAGACAGATCAATCACAGAAGCAGGACCACGCCCCCAAATATGTAGATGAGGCCTTCCCAGCTCTCAGGCCAAACCAACAGGAAGTACCCGCTGTCAGACACCGACCTATCCAAAAACTGTATTTAAGTGTCCTGTTCAGAATTAAAAGGTACAGGAATTATTCCATCGTCTGAGAGCTTCTGTCTTAAGAGCTGTAACACTGCTGCTTGGGGAAGAGATCTGCTTTCCTGAAATCATCACCCCAGAAGCTCCCCTGCACCCTTCGTTGGCTCAGCCCACCCAGGCAACGGAAGTGGCAGAAAGGAGCAGTGGAAAGGAGCAGGACTGGCGGTGGGGGCAGTGAAAGCTGTTCTCCCCCTGCCTGAGTTCTCCCCCCCTCACCTGAACCCACACACCTAGCCAGGCGAGAGATGCCATAAAGAGCCCCCCCGCCCCCGCCACCTTCCTGGGGCCAGAGTCCTACATGCATCTACCTGTGTGATGAAAACTTTGCATGGAATCATAGCTACTGAGGTTGCAGCAAGGCAAACGGACAGCAATGTTAGTGCTGTACCTAAGGAGAATTTTCCTTAGCAAACTTTTTTGCTACCGAGTACATTTGCCAGTGATAGCACACTAACTGATACGTGT
>NW_022652037.1:0-2749 GCF_011064425.1 Rattus rattus
ACCGTTAAAACTAACAGACCATAAAAGGAAGAATACAGAACAGACTAGGAGTACGATCTGGCAGGAGGGATAAGTCCCCTAGCCCCCGACATTCAGGACGTCCCCAGCCCGCACATGCTCTTTTACCATGTTACAACCTCATTGAATATGAGTTCAAACCTGCCAATGTGTAGTAATACCTTATTACCTCATCATGAAATAGCCAATCATATGTGAACATGTCTATGTGCCTCATTTAATCCACCAATCCCACATTAACTAACCATCTGCTGCACGCCCCTTCTGCTTCCCAAACCCTATAAGTTCCCCATGCTGGAGCTGGGCATAAGTCCTCGAAGAGACTGTGCCCGCAGGTACCTATGTTTTTCCAATAAAACCCTCTTGCTGATTGCATCCGAGTGGCCTCAGCTCGGTCATTGGGCGCTTGGGGGTCTCCTCCTGAGAGAAAGGTCCTCTCCGGGGGTCTTTTCACCGGGAGCCTCCGTGCACCAGGGTTCCAGATGGCGTTTGGTGTTTTCCTCTGGCGTCTGAGATGTGTGCAGAGTGCAGTCTCTTCTGGTTTCCCAGGCGTGTCTGCCTCTCTGTAGGTTTAGCTCTCCCTCCCACGGGATTTGGGTGCAGAGAACTGTTTATCCGGTCTGTTCCTTCATGGATTTCTTTTAAACGTTCTAGAACTTTCAAATTCTTCTAACAATCTCCTAAAATATTCAGTGTGAGTTTTTTCTATCTAAAGAGATTTAAAGGCACGAATCAAAAACTTCCTCAAAGGGATTTTGTGTTACAGATGTGTTTTTGAGTGGCCTTTTGTTGGGGGTTGTATTTTCCTGGCCCAGGAAGAGCACACAGTTATTAGAAAGTGGGTGTATGTACAGTTGTCTGAAACCTGAGGGGCGGGCTATGGCCCAGCACAAAACTGTAAATTGATGTAAAACCTTCAGAGAGTTTTCTTTTGCAATTGGTCATGGTTCTTGAAGCGTGAACTTTGTGGATGATAATGTGTCACAGTGTCAAAGGTTGTGCATGGCTGTTTAAGAGCTCAGAAAGGCCTGAAATGGAACCAGTCACTGGGAACTGAGGGTAACAACATGACCCAGGGGGACATGATCTGTAGTAATTAATCAGCTGCCAAATGTATCCAATGCTGACATCCTAAATGCTAGAATGTTTATGAAAAAGAAACAGGGGAGATTGTCAGAAGCTTCTAAGTCTTAGAGAGAAAATATTTAAATTTTATTTAAAAAAATATTTATGTGTGTTCATGTGTACAGGATTCATGTGTAGGAAGCCCTGGCCCTTAAGAAAATGTTTGGTGAGCTGTGTGAAGCATAGAAACGTAATTGTTATTTTATGTTCAGAGAAATGCTGGTCTCCCGGAGGTTTATCCAGCTGGGCTTACTCTGGGCAGCTGTTGACATCGTTGGAAGTAACCTAGTACCAGCTCGGTGGGAAATGTGCAGCTTCTGGTAGTGGATGGACTTGAGTTCCCCCGCAGCTCTGTTGTGTAGTTTGAAGACAGATGCTGTTTGAACCTTATTTTCTGAATAGAGAGCACCCTTCTCAATAAATTTTAACTTCCCCTTTAAGCATATAGGATTTGGTTTGCTGAGTCAGGGAATTAGGATTTTGTTGAAGGCTCAGAAAATTTCTCTTCTTTTTAGTATTGTTTTCATTAGGGTGTGTGTGTGTGTGTGTGTGTGTGTGTGTCTGTGTTTGTGTGTGTGTCTGTGCACGCCTGCCTGCCTGCCTGTGCATATGTATATGTGTTGTTTCCGCCTCATAGGAATAGGAATAGGAGCGGTGCTCTGAAGTGGCCCCAGGGCAGCTTATGCAGCATGATGGTATAGACAGGTTCCATGCTGCCACTGAGCAGTGTTTCTTTGTCCTGAGAGCTGGCTGCAGCCCTGCTCATATTGGGAGCTTTCAATTTCAGGCTGCAGTAGGTTTTTGGTTGTCACGGCAGAGAGTATCTGCATTCTCACCGCCAGGGAGGTGGACTCCATTTGCAGAGAGAGATTCATGGGGAAAGACTGCAGCGCATTTGTTAGTCTCGGTAGATTGAGCAGCTGTGAACTTTCCCTTCACTAAGGCCATCCCTAACTCAAGCCTCGGGAGCTGTTCCCTACAGCTTTTACTCTGGACTGAGCTCACCCTCCCTGTTGCCTGCCCTGATCCTCAGCTTCCACCTGGTTCCCAGCAGCTACACAAACAGACCAGTTCTTTTAGTCTGAGGCAGGGATTTTGTTGCAGCTTTCAACCTGGAGTAGCAAGCGCTGCTGAGGTACTGGGGTCCTCGAAGCTGGGAGAACTGAAG
This sequence comes from Rattus rattus, assembly GCF_011064425.1. Classification (NCBI taxonomy): domain Eukaryota; kingdom Metazoa; phylum Chordata; class Mammalia; order Rodentia; family Muridae; genus Rattus; species Rattus rattus. The sequence goes on from NW_022652037.1 coordinate 2,312, forward strand.
TAGAGGAGGAAGGTGCGGCCAAGGTCGAAAGCTCTGGTCCAGGGTGTGGTGGTCTCACAGGTGGCCATTTCTGAGCACCATCTCCACTGCTGTTTCTCACCCCCTGGCTTCTGATACTCGCAGGCTGCTTCTGACATTCCCATAGCGACGCAGGATGGGGAGGGTTCTGTGGGCAGCAAGTAGACACACCACCCAATCCGGATCAGGTGACCCAAGGGTGTCTGTTAGCCCCGCCTCTGCCCTCTCCCCCATGTCCCACCCCCAGACTGCTGCCAAGCTGCTCAAGAGGTTCTAGCTGTTGGTGGGGTCCTGCAGCTGTGATAGGCTCCTCCTCTCCGGCCCCTCCTCCCCACCCACCTCTCAGGCCCTCCTGGGATAGCTGTCCTCTGGGGCCCTGCACTTGTTCCCAGCCATGGTGGCTAGGCTCACTGCTCTCCT
>NW_022652038.1:0-2796 GCF_011064425.1 Rattus rattus
TATAAGCCTGTGTGTCAGGAGTGCTGTAGACCTGTTTTCCTGTTTTCTTTCTGCCAGTTATGGGGACAGAGTGTTCTGCTTTCGGGCGTGTAGTTTTTCCTCTCTACAGGTCTTCAGCTGTTCCTGTGGACCTGTGTCTTGAGTTCACCAGGCAGGTCACTTGCAGCAGAAAAGTTGGTCTTACCTGTGGACCCGAGGCTCAAGTTCGCTCGCGGGGTGCTGCCCACGGGCTCTCCGCGGCGGCAGCAACCAGGAAGATCTGCGCCGCCCCTTCCGGGAGGTTCCGTGCACCAGGGTTCCAGATATCTTTTGGTGTTTTCCTCTGGGATCAGTACTGTGTGCAGCGTGCAGTCTCTTCTGGTTTCCCAGGCGTGTCCGCCTCTCTGAAGGTTTAGCTCTCCCTCCCACGGGATTTGGGTGCAGAGAACTGTTTATCTGGTCGGTCCCTTCAGGTGCGGTGTCTCAGACGCGGTGGACCTGCTGCTCCTGGGCCCTCCTCTACGGGTACCCAGAGGCCGTTAACAGTTTCCTCCTGGGCCAGGGATGTGGGCAGGGGTGGGCAGCGTTGGTGGTCTCCTCTGCTCTGCTGCCTCAGGAGTGCCCGCCCGACCAGGCGGCGAGAACTCCCCTCCAGGGGGCCTGGGAGCAGAGAGCTGCTGAGGGCAGGGATCCGCCGGCCCCGGAGTCTGGCCAAACACCGGAAGTGTCTGGTCCCAGAGGAACTCCGCCTCTCAACAATTGTAATACTTAATCTTTTGTGGGATGTGGTTATTCTTTTGAATTTGATTTGGCAATGATTATGCAATGTCTTTTTGCTCCCTGCTTTTGGATCATCAATAAAAGACTGGGGCAAGAGAAAGGCTAGAGAGCGAATAAGAGAGCGAGTGAGGGAGAGAATGAGAGAGCATGTGTGAGCATGTGAAAGAATGTAAGGAACAAGTGGAAGCGAGTAGAGAGAGAATGATGTGTACATGAGATTGTGTGTGTGTGTGTGTGTGTGTGCATGTGTGTGTGTGTGTGTGTGTGTGTGTGTGTGTGAGAGAGAGAGAGAGAGAGAGAGAGAGAGAGAGAAGAGCATGTGAGGAGTGAGTGAAGAGAGAATGTGAGGTGTGTGTGTGTGAAGATTGTGTGAGAGTTAAAGGAGAGACGTGTAAGGTCTGTATGAAGGGTGCGTGTGAGAGTGAAAGAGTAATGAGCAGAGGTGCGTGTGAGTGTGGAAGTTTGAGAAAAGAAAAGCACAAAGGACAAAAGCAGAGTGCACAGGGGATTGCAGAGTGTGCAGCCCCAAGCTGCAGATGAGTGAGAAAGAAAGAGAGCAGAGAGTGAGAGGGCGCGGGGAGTAACTTTAAACCTTGAACAATTGCCTGTCAGTTTGTATCCAAAACAAACAAACAAACAAACAAAAACAAAAAACCAAAAACAAAAAAACCAGTTTTATTTAATAAAAGTGTGAGATATCCACTGTATTGAGAGGTACAAACAATCCTACTGAGCATTTTGGTTTTTGTTTTTTTTTCACATTAGTTTTACATTTGCATAAATTCCTACTAACTCTATTCTTCTTTTTCTACTCTGTGAATCTCTAACAGATTTCTTATGTAACTGTATAGAATTCTTACTAATCATTCTAATTGGCTCTTCCTTGTGTTATTGATATATGTGTATTCATGAATGTAACAAATAATTTCCTTAACCATAAAAATATAGAAAAGAGTAGAATCAGGGAAAGAAGAGAGAGAGAATAAGAAAGCGAGGAGGGGTTCAAACAGCCCCTTTCATAGTAAGCCATACCTAACTGGCTAATGCCAGGTAACTGCTAGGAGGAGCCTAGAAAGAATGTTAACAAGCTCTGTGTCAGTGATGGAGATAGGCCCAGTCCAGTTCTTCCTCAGACCTGTGTGGCTCCACTAACCTTAGAAAGACACTAGCATCTGTGGGCCAGGATACTCTTGCTCTCTGCCTTCCCTTCCTCCCCAAAGTCACTCATGCTGCTCATCTTAGAGTGGGTACTGCTCTATAGGTTGGATTGATCCCAAATCCTGACCAGGCCTGACCCATTAGGCCCTTTTCTCCAGTGGACCCAGAATGTCTCCATTAGCAACTGGGTCTTGTACTTAGCTGAGTCCTGGGCCCACCTCATATCCTTCCCACTGCATGAGCGTTGGGAGGAAGAGGAACCCTCAGACATCTGCCACCCTCAGACAACTGTCTGCACTGGGTTTAGCATGGGCCTAAAGCTCTGCTAGTCCGTAGAGCAATGGTTCTCAACCTTCTTGATGATGCTTCAACTTTTGAATACACTTCCTCATGTTGTGGTGACCCCCCAACTGTAAAATTATTTTGTTGCTACTTCATTACTTTAATTTTGCTAATGCTATGAATAGTAATGTGAATATCTGGTATGCAGGATACCTGATATGCGACTCCCAAAGTAGAGAATCACTGTGTTAGAGGATCTGCCCGCCATCCTGAACCTGGTGTGGGCTGAGCTGCCTGGCAAAGGGCCTCTGGACCATGGATGAGAACACAGTACAGGAGTCTGTTCTCCATGAAGGCAGCTGAGGTTTGACATTCTACAGAGAATCTAAGAGCAGAGAGTGGAATCTGATCAGTCCCAGAAAGCAGACCCTGTTGTACCCCACACTCTTCTCAATACTTTGTCTTCTGGCTCCCCTCCTGCCTATGGCCTCCATATCTATCCTTCCCACCAATCTTTCTCACCTTCCCTCTCTCACACCCCAAATAATTAAATATTCTGTGTATGTCATTCCCAGATCCTGCAGAATGAATCTGACA
>NW_022652039.1:0-2793 GCF_011064425.1 Rattus rattus
CCACTACCCAAAGACTATACATGGACTGACCCTGGACTCTGACCTCATAGGTAGCAATGAATATCCTAGTAAGAGCACCAGTGGAAGGGGAAGCCCTGGGTCCTGCTAAGACTGAACCCCCAGTGAACTAGACTGTTGGGGAGAGGGAAGCAAGGGGGGGAGGGTTGGGAGGGGAACACCCATAAGGAAGGGGAGGGGGCAGGGGGATGTTTGCCCGGAAACCGGGAAAGGGAATAACACTCGAAATGTATATAAGAAATACTCAAGTTAATAATAATAAAAAAAATATAAAAAAAAAAGTCAAGTCATTGAAGAAAGAAACTAAAAAGTATCAGAAGATGGGAAAATCCTTCATGCTCATGGATTGGTAGATTTAATAGAGTAAAAATGGTCATTCTACCAAAAGCAATCTACTGATTCAGTGCAATTTCCATCAAAATTCCAATACGATTCTTCACAGATCTTGAAAGAACAGTTCTCAGCTTCATGTGGAAACAGAAAAATCTATGATAGCTAAAATAATTCTAAATAATAAAAGCACTTATGGGAGTATCACTACCTATCAATTTTAAACTGTACTATAAAGATATAGTAATAAAAACAGCATAGCATTTTCACAAAAACAGGCATATTGGTTAATGGAATTGAACTGAAGATCCAGATATAAGTACATATACCTATGAACACCTGATTTTTACAAAAAAAAAAGCCAGCAATACACATGTGAAAGAAAATCCTAATTTCTATAATTGGTGATGGGGAAACTGGGCAGCCTCATGTAGAAGAACCCAAAGATATACATACTTATCACCTTGCAGAAACCCAACTACAAATGGATCAAAGGCCTCAGTATAAAACCAGATGCACTGAACCTACTAGAAGAGAAAGTGGAGAATATCCTTGAACTCATTGGCATAGGAAAAAATTTTCTGAACAGACCACTGATAGCATGGGCAGTAAGATTAACAATAAAAAAATAAATAAATAAAAGAGAGAAGGATACTCAGGCTAAGTTTGAGCTTTGGATAGCTAGCTAACTTTGGATACTCTCCAGTATGCACAGGTCCAGATTGTGAAGTGAGAGTTTTTTATACAACTTTTGTTTCTCTGATGCTCCCGGCTCACTTGTTTTCAGGAATCAGCTTCACTCTAAAATCGGAGTTGATCATCAAAGGAATTTCTGAATAAACATGAAAAAGCCCTAGAAAGGTTTTGTGGTGAGTAGTGACTTTATATCTCGCTAACGTGCTGTTTTAATGAAAGGTCATAGTAAAGATGAATGTGTTCACGTGTCATGTGTGTATATGTGTGTATATTTATGTGCTCAAGTGTCCATGTCTGTGTGATATGTGTATATATTTATCCCAGTTTTACAAATGGGAATGAGGTCCATCGCCGTACATGTGATTAACACATGTACACACTCACACATGCACACCTCTAGTTAGACATACGAAGCCCGTTTTCCCTCAGCAGATTCCTTGAGGGGTTCCCGAGGAAACTTAACTTTCTACTTAAGAGTGAAACATGACCCCTTTGGATCAAATGGGCAGAGGGGCAAGTCTGGACTAAAGAAAGATATCTCACAAATCAAGAGTCTTCTGGAATGCTGACAAGAGCTTAATTGATTGGGAGAACTTTTAATTATATCTCCTCTCTAGTCCTTTTCAGAGCTCAGGTAACCGCAGCTTCTCCCACCACATTTAAGGTGTCCCAGGTGCTGGACGCTTCCCCTGCACTCACCTTAGAGTTTATGGTCCTTGCAACTGCTCTGTGAGGGAGGTGCTACTCCAGCATGTTCTTGCTTAGGACACCACAGCAAGTGCAGGGTCTGGGCCAGGCTGTGTGGGTTCTGAGTGTGTACTTCCAATCCTCCCTTGGCTCTGCCCTTAATTGGAAACATAACTCACAGTTGCTTTGCTTCCGGGATATATAACATGTTTCCCCCAACTGAGGTTTTTGATGTCTTTGTTTTGCTAGACAGTATCCCTTTGCTAAAGTGGCCACAACAAATGTCAGACTAGGATTTGTTTCAGAATAACAGATTTTTATCAGAAGTCCAAGATCAGGATACATGTAGTGGGGGAAAACATGCAGGAAGGGTCTGTGGCAAGCTTGCAGAAGGCTGCCTCTTTGTAGCTCATACACTCTTATCTCTGTACCTCATTTTCTGCTTCTTATAAGTATGCCAGTCATACTTATAAAGTCGGGTTAGAATCCACTACAATGAGTTAATTTTTAACATAGCTGCCACCGTCTAGATCCTTATCTCCAAATGCAGCAGCCTCTGTGGTACTGGGAGTTAGGACATTACCTTGTGAGTTTGGAAGAGGGCACAGTTCAGCTCAGGCCGTAGCACCTGAACTGTTCATTGACATGGCTCACCGGCTGATAATATCAAGGAGCATACGTACAGCTGGACGAAGGTGTCTGAGCCAACACGTGAGTTAGCAAAGCAAGCCCTCAGTAAGCCCAAGAACAGATGTCCAGACAGCAGTCTGGGGACAGAAAGGGGAAGAGGGGGGCTGAGGTAATGATCTGAGCTGGGGTCCCGAACTTCCTGGGGAGGTTCTGGAACTAATGGAGCACTGAGTCCTCATTGCAGGTGATAAATCTTCCTAATAGCGCTTCCAATACATTGCTCTACATTTAAATATTTTAATATTAATTTATTCTAATTCTACCTCAAGTGGATAATGAACACCACCATCCACTGAATTAAAAAGAAAGAAGAAAAATCATAGGCAAATCCTCATGAATTCTCTGCTCCGGGAGTGAATCCAGGCAAGAATG
>NW_022652040.1:0-2787 GCF_011064425.1 Rattus rattus
AGAGAGAGAGAGAGAGAGAGAGAGAGAGAGAGAGAGAGAGAGAGAGAGAGAGAGATGGGAATTAGACACCAAACAACTTATTGGGTGGTTTTTTTCAGATCAGAATGTAAAACAATTCATAGCTTTAAAGGACAGGAAAAATAATTAGGTAAGATGGTGCCATTGATTCCTCAAGTTGATGGGTCTCAGATAAGGGCAAGCATACTGGAGATCTAAGGGACTGGAAGGAAATTTTCTGAGATGATTCCTTCTTACAGAACTCTTCTGTATGTCCACATTCCTTCCTCATAGGACTGATCCTCCAAATCCCATCAGCTCCCAGTATCCATCTCCTCTGCACATAAAATGATATCTAAGCTGGATTTTCTGGCTCCATCCGCAATGAGTTCATGTCCTTTGTACATAAAACAGTGACCCTGCCCACTAATTGTTTTGTCTACTTGGTTTTTGTTTGTTTGGGAGTTTCAAAGTTTATATAACAAATTTTTGTTTCTATCACCAAGGCCCTCTCTATTACCTCTTGCTTTCTCTTGCTGAAACCACTGCCCACTCCTACCTTCATGTCTTCTGAAGTGTGTGAATTGCTGAGTTAGGATTTCTTCCCAAGGGACATTTGATTAAAATGGACATATTTATTCTAGAAGCAAGTTTTAGAACAAATATGCAATGTTTGGCTTTAATAGAAAGCATCGTTGTGTCAATACATATCATGTGACACTTAATACTTGCTGATCTGAGATGCCTAGGTATAACTGTGGACAGTGGTTTTTGATTTGGAAAGAAAATGTTGATTAAAATTGAATTTAGTCCTAATCATTAATCAGTTGATAGCCACTGATTGACCACATGATAATCTATGTGTGGAAAAAGATGAGGAGAATGTAATTGTAATTAGAACCTATGTTTGAGCCTTAACTTGCAAAATATTCAATGTTCTCAGTGAATTTGCAACTTGCATTCATATGGGGTGATACCAGATCAGTTTCTAAAAGGTATCTTTTATTCTATAAAATTATTGCTTCTTTGTAATAAGTTAAAATGACTTACACAAGCAAATAAGTTATTCTTAAATAATCCATTTCTCATCTTTATCTTTTGTGACACAACACTATAATGATCTTTTGTGCCTTCAAGTTCCTTGTATTTACCTTTAAATTTTTGTAACTCCCATGTAACAAGAGGGATATTGAAAAGGAGATAGAGTTTAGCTGCTGCTCTGAAGCTTTACATTAAAACAATTAGGAGTTAATCAGGCTTTATATAATAACATGTGCAGTAGCAGACCCACTACTGGCTGACTATCAGTTTGTTCATACAAATTCATATGTGCATGGGAAAAATCTCAACTATGAAAAGATAGCCTATGTCAGGTGCCAGACTTTATATTTTTCCACTTATGGCTTAATTTTGTCAGTAATAGTTCTTATTCCCAGAGTGACAGTCTTAGAGAGGACAAAGAAATCTAAAAGTTTTATTGGAAGACAGACTAGAGTCAGGGTAGAGGCTTCAGACATTACACATTCTATAAACACGTTAGGAGAAATGATAGCAATCCTGCACTCCTGGGTGGTCCACTCTCTTCCTCAGGGGATTTGGCTGCAGGGGACTGGGATGGTATCAGCTCACTTTGGGGCAGAGCCAGAAAGAGGAAGTGCCCTGACCCAGAGGACTTCTGCCTCAGTGTATCCTGTATCCACCAGGCAGGTCACTTGGTAGCAGAAAAGTGGGTCTTCCCTCTGCTCTCAGCTGTGGCTGCACTCCTGGAGACTGTCTTCCAGCTCTAGGCCAGGGCTGGAATCAAAGGGTCCTGCCCCTGATTGCTCGTGTAGGTTCTTGCACCCAGCGGGCATGGTTGGCACTACGCGATTCTCTCTTGTGTCTGGACTGTGGGCAGAGGGTATTCTCCTCTGACTTCTCAGGAGTGTCCACACTTCTGCGTGACTAGCTCTCTCCCATGGGATTTGGGAGCAGGGAGCTGTCTGGACAGTTCTTGGCGTAGACCAGAAGCACAGGTACCGGTGGCTGTCTGTTCCTATATCCCTCTGTCCAGAGGCACTGTGCCTATGCAACCTGAAACTTGAGCATTTAAAGACTGAACCAAATTCCAAATTATAAAATTTTAAATTAAAAAGTTGAAAAGGTATGAAATATTTATAAACTATTCACCTTTGGGGCTGGAAGACATATCACTGGTTAAGAGCAGGTAATGCCGTTGCATAGGACCTGAGTTCAATTCCCTGAACCCATGAAGAACAACTTTACAATTGCCTGTAACTCTAGCTCCCAGAGATCCATGACCTCCACAGGCAACCACACTCATGTGCCCATGGCACACAGAGACACACAGAGACACAAAACTAGAAAATAAATCTTTTCAAAAATTAAAAATAATTACTGTTGTATTTCTTTTTTTTCTTCTTTTTTTATTAACTTGAGTATTTCTTATATACATTTCTTTTTTTTTTATTAACGAATATTTCTTATATACATTTCGAGTGTTATTCCCTTTCCCTATTTCCGGGCAAACATCCCCCTCCCCCCTCCCCTTCCTTATGGGTGTTCCCCTCCCCACCCTCCCCCCATTGCCGCCCTCCCCCCAACAGTCTAGTTCACTGGGGGTTCAGTCTTAGCAGGACCCAGGGCTTCCCCTTCCACTGGTGCTCTTACTAGGATATTCATTGCTACCTATGAGGTCACAGTCCAGGGTCAGTCCATGTATAGTCTTTAGGTAGTGGCTTAGTCCCTGGAAGCTCTGGTTGCTTGGCATTGTTGTACATATGGGGTCTC
>NW_022652041.1:0-2726 GCF_011064425.1 Rattus rattus
TGTGGCCCCTCACCTGGAGAACTGTAATCTAATAACAGGGCTAGGCACATGGAGGCTAAAGGACAGTTGCAAGAACAGGGGCAGCTTCCAAGCAGAGCTGAGGAGACCCACAGAAAGGGGCCACGTGGGAAGATGGGATGCAAAACCCATAGGGGCTTGGTATTCTCACTGCTACAGCTCTGGCTGGCCTGGAACTCATTATGCAGAGCAGGCTGTGCCCTCTAATTTATGGAAATTACCTTGCCTTAGCTTACAAAATGCTGGGATTATAGGTAGGTTCCAGCCACCACACTTGGCACCATCGTTGCTGTTATTGCTTTAAAATCTTTGATTCTTTCCAACCAAGTGTAACCCTCGATATATTGCACACACTGGGTGCGGAATGGGTGTTTCCAGGGTATTCCCAGTGGGTGTGGCCTGGACCGGGAAGGAAGATGTAAAAGGGGATGCTCTATGTGCATCTTTCTGCTGTCAGAAGGAGCCTCAGACACAGAGATGGAAGTAGGACACCGACACACAGGGGCGAGGCGGACGGAGGCAGGGGCTGACAGTCAGCCACCGAGTTCAGATCCCACAGGTAGCAATATGGGGACTATCTGTGAGTCCGAAAGGAGATTGGCAGAAACCTGGGCACTTTTGGGTCCAACCTGAGAAAGTGTCTCAGGAGGCTGAGGAATAGGCACCGATCAGGATCCTTCTGCATCTCTGGGAAATTCAGACCACCCTGTTAACAAGTTTCACCTTGTACTGCTGCAGAAAGGATAATAAAACCCCACCACCTCCATCTCCCCTGCCCCTCACACTAGCCAAGCTCTCAGCAGACCAGTGGTCCGTGAATTGCTTTGAGTTCGCCACAAAGATCTCAGCCCTCTTCTACCAGATTCTCTGGCTCTGACAGCTCAATGACCTCTTTGCCTCTGGAACACCAGCTTGGCAATCTCACGTACTTGCCTCCACCCCTCTGAACCACCCTGTTCTGCTCTCCCTCGCTGAGGAGGCTACAGCCTGTTACCTGGAATGAAATACCCAGCTTTCTCCGCTCCCCCGTGAACAGCCCCTGGCACCCCTGTGTCCCCTCAGTCTCTCTGCAAGGCGCCCACTATCTCTTCCCTTGGGAGGCCAGAACGAAGACAGGTCTAGGACGAAGGCTGACCAGTGCGAAGGGAAGGGAGCAGCTGCTGTGCCCCCTTATAATTGGGGAATAACGAGGTCTGAGGAGCCTCCCTAACTTCAAGGCCAAACAAGAGATTCTGTGACGTGTGCCCGAGAGTGGTAAGCAGCGCCCCTAGCATCCTCAGTCCCTGCCATCTGACCTTCTGGAGTTCTGAACTCGGGGGGAGGGGGGGGAGCGGTCCTAATGTTCTGTGTGCAAGCACGGTCTCCCAGCACACCCAGCAGGAGGCTGAGGACCGTGGCCATAAGCCACGCTCTGTGAGCCCTCCGTTCTAGGACACTGCTACAGCACAGGGCACTCTAGCCACACTGCATCAAAGAGATCTTTGTCTCAGTATACTTAGCTGCCTGGGTCAGCCATGAAAGTCCTGGCCACCCTTGGGTCTTCCAAGTCTCTGCTTGCTTGCCTGTATGTTCGCCCCCTCCACTCCCTGTACCCCCAAAACAACCAAGGACCGTATGGGCTCTGGTTTGTAGGAATAAGTAATGGATCAAAATAACAAAGCCCAGCAACGTCACACATGGTGGTGCACACCTGCAGTCCTAGTGTCGGGAATGCTGAAGCAGGAGAGTCACCACAAGTTCAAGGAAAGTCTTATCTACCTGGCAATCAACCAGCGCTGCATAGTGAGACCCTCTGTCAACACAAGCAGACAGACAGACAATCTGGGGCTGTAGCTCTGTCTGTGTCTCAGGCACACAAAGCCTGGGGTTCTGTCTCTACCACCTCATAAAGGAAGTGTGGTCCCTTAATCCCAGAACTCAGAGACAGAGGCAGGAAGATCAGAGGGTATATCCTCCACTGCCCCGTAAATCCCAGGTTAGCCTAGGCTACATGAAACCTTGTCTCAATTTAAACAAACAGAACTCCAGCAAACAAAGAGACAGGCTGGTGGAACATGACCTCGTTTGCGAGGCAGAGACAGGAGGTTGCCATAATTTGGGGTGGGGAGGGGGGGCACGATAACCTGGTCTACATATTTAGTTTCAGGCCAGCCAGAGCTACAAAGTGAGACCCTGTTCCCACAGTCAGTAGAGTGATTGTGGGTGGAAAGAGAGGAGTTGAGACTGGCAGGTACATGGGGACACGTCTAGTCTGACTCCAGAGTCTGCAGGCTTTATAGAATGCCCTCCAGTCCCTGGCAAGGATAACCAAGAGACCTCCCCTGACTGCACTCACCCACAAGCCAGGGAGTAAGCAGCCACTCTTAAGAACCTGGGGACAATGGAGCAGACCCTCTGCTCTTGCAAGGCCTCCAGGCCTCCCTGTGAAACAGATGCCCCCAAACCAGTGACAGGAGGCTTAATGTGAGTGACTCATTCCACGTGGGTGTTGGAGGAAGGCTGTGCAGAAATACTGTGGGCAGGGTTGGACGCTGGCCAAACAGCCTCAAGTGTCCATAGCTTCTGACTCTCTCAGGACAAGGGACCCAGCTGGACCACAGAGCAACGAGACGAATGCCTCTCTTACTGCGGGCTTCATTCACTGCTCTTGCTTTTCTATTCATCCACCTCATGACCTCCCAAGTGATGGAGACACTGACAAACCTCTC
>NW_022652042.1:0-2778 GCF_011064425.1 Rattus rattus
GGCAATGGGGGGAGGGTGGGGAGGGGAACACCCATAAGGAAGGGGAGGGGGAGGGGGATGTTTGCCCGGAAACCGGGAAAGGGAATAACACTCGAAATGTATATAAGAAATATTCAAGTTAATAAAATAAATAAATAAATAAATAAATAAATAAATAAATACTCTTTTGCTTACAAATGAATAGGTTTGGGGATGAAGGAAGTCTAACATGATCTATTAACATGCTCTTATTGCCTTAATGTTTGCTTGAAATATACACAAGGCCAAGTTAGTATAATGATCTCTCTAACAAGACTGACTCATTTTAAATCTCAGGCTTGCTATTGATCATTAACAACTATGTGGACACAAATGACATACATGCCTCGTTCTCTGCCCATTTCTTCCCCTGAATATAGTGGATAAAGAAACAGAAAAAAAATTAAAATGCCCAAGGTTAAACGGTTTAAAGTACCATCTACAAGAATCTATACACACTACTAACTTGAAAAAAAAAAAGAAGACAGCAGGTTCTTTTATGATACACATGCAATACATGAATGCATATATATGTAACAAATATAATGAAAGAACTTAAGATGGGGATGGGGTTGAGGGAGAGATATTAGGAGGGGATGTAGGAAAGAAATGATTCGTGATATGATTCTATTTTAATTAAAAACATTGAAAAGTTATACTTAATAATACATAAGAAGCATTGTATGTAGTAACTGGAAATATTAAAGTCCTGAGGTTTACTAACAAAACCTTTTAAGTTTTACAAAGGTAAATTTGGCTTTGAAAGGATGCTAAACAAATAACAAGTTTGAAAATGTAAGTGAATTTTTAAGGTGGAAGACTGAGGTAAATCTGTCATCCAATGTGACTTCCAGGACAATTGAACACTGAGCTTGGCTCACCCAAACCCCAAGGCAGGCATCTTGTGCCAATACAAGAAGGACACCTTGAACAAGCCTGTTTGCATTTTGTTTTTCACAAATAAGTGTTGTATTTGTCTCTTTAAGGTCTTTATATTGAAAATGAACTCCAAGAGAGAAACAAGAAGCTAATTACATGTTAGCCAAGCATCATCATTCAACAAATACACATTGAGGCTCTTACAGGTCAGACCCTGTGAAGGGTACTAACCTAAGGGCTGGGCTCCATGTGTAACAAGAGCTCCAGATAACAAAGGGTGGATGCTAGCCACATTCACCCTCTTCCTTAGATCAACATAGATCCCTCCATTTCTCTCAAGCCACCATAGGACAGAGAGCTGTGGGAGAGGAGAGAGTACTTTGGTGGGGAGGATGAAGATGTTTCTGAGTAAGTCCTCCTTTTATTCCCTTTACCCTCATGGTGGTTTGAATATGCTTGGTCCAGGGTGTGGCACTATTAGGATGTGGCCTTGGAGGAAGTGTGTCACTGTGGAAGTAGGCTTTGAAGCTCTACCCAGTGTGGAAGAGACAATATGCTCCTGGGTTCCTAGGGATGAAGATGTAGAACTCTCAGTTCCTCCAGCCCCATGTCTGCCTACAAGCTTCAATGCTCCCTGCCATGATGATAATGGGCTGACCCTCTGAACCTGTAGGATAGGCCCAACTAAATGTTGTCTTTTATAAGATTCCCCTTGGTCATGGTGTCTCTTCACAGCAATGGAAACTCTAACTATGATATCCCATCTGGCACTGGATGGGTCACTCTCTGGGAGACACACTTCCCTAGCAAGGACTAAGTAGCTCAGGGTTATTGACCATGGAAGTCATTGGAAGAGCATATGTTCAGAGAAGGCAGGTGAGTTTTTTCGTAATTCATGGCATGTAACCCACCTCTCCTGCTTGAAGTCTCTCTGTTTCTCTTATATCCACCTGCCTTCTCCAGACACTACAATGCTCTCTTTCAGGCTATGTCCTCCTGACCTTGCCTTACTTTCCTCAGTATTTAGCCTTTAAGGAGTTGTCTCAAATGCCTCCTGCAGGCATTTCCAAGTCACTACAATTTCAGGTTCCCCATTATAGAGTTCTTGCAGCTGTGAGTTGTCTGTGTGAACTCCAAGAATCTATATCTTCTGACTTAGAACAACTTGGGTACTCCTTATTCTCTTTCTTCAGTAAGCCAAGCTGCTTCAGAATAAGTCTGTGTCGGATTTGTCTTCTCACAGTTCACAGTCCATCAGAGCCCAGGCTAGCCCATATTATTAATTTAATCAAATATTCATTGGACATAAACCAAGTGCTAGATACTGCATTAGGAATTCCACAGTAACTAAAATTGTCTCTTTGTCTCCATGGAATTGATATTCTAGTGGCTGCATAGTCAATGACTAATAAATGCCAGGTAGATTTAAAAGAATGACATGTAAAGTCAAGGATCTCTCTCAGGAACCCCAATCTTACATCTCTCTTTTCTCTTTTAATTGTATCTAAGCAGTAACTCTAGGCTTCCTGCGTATGTGAATAAAGGCCGACAACGAAGACTCAGATTTTAAGACAAGACATACCTCATGCTTGAAGCACTGCAGTTAGTGGTTAAGAAACATGTTTACACCTGATGCTTTGACATTTATGAGCCCTCAAAGGCAAAAAATGTACTCTCCCCAATGTCTCATAAAATGGTAAGACTTTGTCTAAGCAAATGATCCTCTCCTCATAATGAAGATAATAGTAGTAATAAATGGGTTAGCTTCGCTGGACACTTTCCCACTCACAGAAAATACTAAGAAACTGAACGTTCTTACAATGGGCTAGCATCAGCCAACAACCAGATTCATTTTAATAACAAGGCAGAGAGGCTTTCTCC
>NW_022652043.1:0-2778 GCF_011064425.1 Rattus rattus
AAAAAAAAAAAAAAAGAAATTGTGCATTCATGAAAAAAACTGGAGCTCTGCACAGTGTCCCTTTTGAAGGAAATTTCTGGATGTTTTCTAAGCACGCTTTGTACCTTGGGGCATTATGTAACAATGTGGGAAATTATGTAACCATTGGACTCTAGTTGTGTCCAATTAGCCCCTTGTGTTTCTGTTCAAGCCACAAGTGTCCTGGAGCCATTGGTTTCATTGAAAGTTTCTTTGCTTTGTTCCTCTTTCCACACTAAGACAGAACATCGATCAGATCCCCTTGACTGGAATTAAAGAACTGTGTGAAGCTCCTCACAGCAGTCCACGTGCACACACTCACATTCGTGGCACATACAAAAATAAAGTACAGATTACAAAAAAAAAACCCAGCAAAAGTATTGTGTAAGGGCTTGCAAGATGGGTTGGCAGGATCACTGGCTGCTCTAACACAGGCGGTACCCCCATGTGGATACAGTGGTCTGTATATTCAGTTCTGGGGAGTCTAACATCCTCTTCAGTTCTCTCTGGGCACCAGGCTTACACTGGTAAACAGACCTACGTACAGGAGACTCCTACCCATAGAATAAAAATATTTTTAAAACTTCGTGCCTCTGTGGAACACATGAAACTCAAGATGGATGATCAAAATGCGAATGCTTCATTCCTTCTTTAAAAGGGGAGCAAGAATATCCTTGGCAGGGCATAGGGAGGCAAATTTTAAAAGAGGCAGAAGGAACACCCATTCAGAGCCTGCCCCACATGTGGCCCATGCATATACAGCCACCCAATTAGACAAGATGGATGAAGCAAAGAAGTGCAGGCCGACAGGAGCCGGATGTAGATCGCTCCTGAGAGACACAGCCAGAATACAGCAAATACAGAGGCGAATGCCAGCAGCAAACCACTGAACTGAGAATAGGACCCCCGTTGAAGGAATCAGAGAAAGAACTGGAAGAGCTTGAAGGGGCTCGAGACCCCATATGTACAACAATGCCAAGCAACCAGAGCTTCCAGGGACTAAGCCACTACCTAAAGACTATACATGGACTGACCCTGGACTCTGACCTCATAGGTAGCAATGAATATCCTAGTAAGAACACCAGTGGAAGGGGAAGCCCTGGGTCCTGCTAAGACTGAACCCCCAGTGAACTAGATTGTTGGGGGGAGGGCGGTAAAGGGGGGAGGAAGGGGAGGGGAACACCCATAAAGAAGGGGAGGGAAGGGGTTAGGGGGATGTTGGCCCAGAAACCTGGGAAAGGGAATAACATTCGAAATGTAAATAAGAAATACTTAAGTTAATAAAAAAAAAAAAACAAAAAATAAAACTTCGTGCCTCTGATTGTAGTGTATGTAAGAGGTCAGTTCGAGGTGTAATTTCAAGGGAGAAGCACCTTGTCCCCCACTGAACTCAGTAAACACAATCACAGAGATTTTTCTAAGGAAAACAACCACCAGCTTCCTTACCATAGAAGCCCAGAAGCTGCTGGCCCCTTTAAGAGTAGTTTGTGTTCATTTTCCTTCTCTTCTGTCAAAGCGTCCAGGACAGGGGGGACAACTGCTTTTCTGAAACCCATTCTCTCTCTCATGTCTGGGATCTAAGTCATCATCTCCTTCCTCTGGGAATTCTTCCAGAGAAGGGGGAGGAGGCAGAGTGGCAGCTACTGATAGTTGCTTCCCAGTGCCCTGTTTTTTTAATTTCCCCAATTCCTCCTTAGCTTGTCTAATTAATTAATTAATTAATTCCTTCTTTCTTTCTTTCTTTCTTTTTTTTTTTCCAGACTCATGGCGAAGGTCCAAAGCATCCCGGATTAAAGCACACACACAGAAATGTATCTACCATGACCTTTTCCGATCCCTGAACAGTGTAATGATCTGTGAAGCATATTCTAATTGTTTTTTCTGAGTTAGTATACTAACCATTCCCAGCTCCGGGAACCATGGTCAGGATGAGTGCACCAGGACTAGAAATGTTTCCGATGTCTGTTTTTTAAACCCTGTTCCTCTCCCTGAAGCAGCTCTTAGACTGAGAACTAACCGGTTCTTTGTACTACCCTGCCCGGTTTTGCTGTTTCTCTTCTAGGTGAGTTAGGCACTGGGTAAGCACCGCCCCAACCTATTGCACCCCCACTGCCCCGCCCCCAGTACAGTCCTTAACCCATCGATCCTCGGATATAATTACTTACCCAGTACTCAGAATTACCCTTCGCTTTCTCTTTTTTTCTGTGGAGCTCCACCCAAAGCAGCTTTTCTCAGCGGGTCCTCCATTTTCAGGTCTGGCTGCCACCTGTAGCTGTCCAGCGGCTCAAGGTAGAGCGGAGCTCACCTGGAAGGAGGGCTGGAAAGGAAAGGGCAGGGGGCAAGAGAAACATGGAGCCAAGACCAGTTCTTCTGATCAGGGCTCAAAGTTTAATAGTCAGCACAGTGTATATAAAGGGAGGAACCACAAAACCCATCCTCAGAACATTAATGGGGGGGGGTAGCAACAGCACAGCAGTAAATCCTGTAAGTTTCAGTATCTTTGCAGCTGGTTCATTCTGGCACATCTTGGCTGCAGCTTAACTCCAGCACACCAAAGCTCACAGCTGCAGCCAAGGCAGATGTTTCACTCGAGGTTGACTTCTGCCTTTCGTGGGTGTTTTCACAGTCTCCCTAGCCTGCCAGGCTAAGGAGGTCACACTGTCTGTTTCTCTGTCTCTCTGTCTCTGCTTCTCTCTCTCTCTCTCTCTCTCTCTCTCTCTCTCTCTCTCTCTCTCTCTCTCTCTCTCTCTCTCTCTCTCT
>NW_022652044.1:0-2665 GCF_011064425.1 Rattus rattus
GACGAGGGCCACAAAGTGGCAAACAAAAGAGTGAGTGGGAGCCCTAGGGTCTTTGGGATGGTACGGCTTGTGGAACTTCTCCTATTCATGGCCCAGAGCAGGTGGGAGAACATGCCCTGTAGGCATGGGCAGCTGGGCGAGAGCTTGATTTAGGGGTTCCCCCCATGTCATCTGATGGCTTGCTCACCTCCTGTGGACTTGCTGCCATGGCAAACCCCTGCTCAGATGTCCCCTGCAGCCAGACAAGGCCGTGATTGCTTTAGCAGTGTGCCGGTGAGTTTGTGAAACCTCTCAAAGCAAGAATTTCTGGTCCTTGTTTAGTCATGCTGGGGATGGGGTCAGGGCCGGGTGTATTAGATAGGTACTCTACCAGAAAACTGGGTGTCCTTAGCTCAAGTGCAGGGATTATGTTTTGTCCATGTGTCCTTTTTTTTTTTAAAATGTCATTTGTTTTGTTTTCAAGACCGTGTCTCTGGGGCTATACTATATAGCCCCTAGCTAGCCTGGAACTCAATCCGTATGTAGACCAGGCTGGCCCCAAACTCAGAGATCTGCCCGTCTCTGCCTCCTGGATGCTGGGATGGATGAGCACAGTTTGGCATCAGAGTTTTGCCAGGCTAGGAGATGGCTCCCTGGGTGAAGCCCTTCGTGTATCCATTTTAGGTCAAGAGTACTCTGCCCTTCACTGGAGGGCTCCAAGTTGGTTTCATAGCAAATAAATATTCCCCAGGAGTCTCGTTTGCGATTAATGTGCTCTGTCTCTAAAGGAAGAGTTTGGCCAGCCAAGGTAAATGGAGCGCCCCAACCCACACTTAATGAGTTTTGCCTGTGTAAACCGTATTAATTGTGGTTGTTGCTTTTTAATTGTCCTTAAGTTTCTTGTACGCTAACTGCCCTAGGGCAGGAGATCTGGTTTCTGTAGGCCTCTATTCCCACCGTCCCGCACGGGAGTCTCATCAGCCTGCACCAAAATCTGCTCCCCACTCCCACCATCTGGCAACAGCACTGGAACTGGATGGGGCTCAGAAAAAAAAATAAATAAATAAACGTGCAAAAACTCTTGTACAGGCCTCCTGGAGTGGGAGGCAGAGGTATACGTAGAAAAACAGGAGTCGAGGTATTGAAGCGTTACGCTCAAGGATTCCTCACGAGTGTCCTGAACAAGCAGAGGGTGGGGGGCTTCGCATGACCTTGGTGGGCTGACTCAGTGTGACAAAGGTGTGTACAGACAGAACTGGGTGACTTAAGAGGAGCCTTTCTCCAGCAGGTGGAGACCAGAGCCAGGCACCCGATCTAGGACCAGCGCTGCTGCCACCAAACGGTGCCTTGTAGAGCGGGCCTGTATGGCAGCTCGTTAGAAACTTCCACTATAATGTGTCCCCAAGCCCTGGCCCAGAACAGTTCCTCAGCTGACGGTGCGTGAGCATTCACTGTGACCCACCTGGTGGAGGACAGACACAGTGGAGTCACTTGTAGAGATGTTCCTCCTGCAGCCAGCCCTTCTCCGATAATATGGTGCCACCTTTCCTGGTCCGTGGATATGTGTGCACCTGCAGACAAAAGGAGAAAATGGAACTGACCTGTGGATTCGTGTCTACGAGCTGCTTTTGCAGGGAGCCCTACAGCCGAGCCAGAGCCTTCTGCTTGCTGTTGGACCCCTGGGAGCCTCCTAGCCAAGTGGACTCAATGTTCCAGGCTGTCCCTTTCCAGACTCTGGGCCCTTCCTAGACCAGCACCTCCCAGGTTACACTATGGGACGGGGTTCTGGGTTTCTATAGGCGTGAGTTTGGGAGAATCCCCCAATACCCCACACCCCAGTTCCACATAGGGCAGGTGCCCCGAGCCAGTCAAGAGCCAGTGGTGGTGAATCTCGGTCTGGAGCCTGCAGGAGCCCCCTGCACTTTTGCCTAATGGTCCCTGTATAGTGATTGACTGGGCCTAGTGTCTGAAGCCTTTGTCTGCGCCCCTTGCATCCCTCCCTGGGGACCATTGTCTGAGTTGGTGGTTGTTAATCCGCAGCCTCTGAGAAGCTGCCTGGCAAATGGGAGGTTAATGTGCGAACAGCAGGGAGCGTTGTCAGTGTGTGGGGCTGGACAGCAAGTAGGAGGGAAATAGTTAAAAATCCTATTCAAGGCCCGGAGGGGAGGAGGGGTGGGCGAGGGAGCAGGCTCAGCCTTGTGTTAATCTTACTGGAATGTAACCAGTTCGGGCAGTTTCTGGCTTTGGTATTGCCCTGTTGCTCAGGGGCCCGGTGTCTGGTCTCTGCCTCCTAAGCTTCCCGAAGGTTGAAGTCCTGGGTCCCCTCTGTCTTGACCGTCTCTAGCTTCTTAAAGGAGCCCTGCTAGAACTTCATTAGGCGACTAAATCCAGGAGAACCCCACAGCCCTCACCACAGAGGAAGCTTGTCAAGGTGGTTGTGTGGAGGAATCAGAGGGGCAAGCAGAGAGAACGGTTAGAGAAAAAGCCCCCAAACCTGTTTGGTCAGGCTTGTTTAACTGCCCGGAGGCCTGGGAATGCATGCCCAGGGGAAAGAGCTGCTTCAGGACACTAACAGCTGACAGTGCAGCCTGTGTGTGTGTGTGTGTGTGTGTGTGTGTGTGTGTGTGTGTGTGTGTGTGTGTGTGTGTGTGTGTGTGTGTGTGTGTGTGTGTGTGTGTGTGTGTGT
>NW_022652045.1:0-2666 GCF_011064425.1 Rattus rattus
CCCTAGCACAGTGACAGCTCACAAAGTTGGGAATTTGAGCCGCATTGCACAGCCTATAGGTCACTAACAGGTTGGAAAGGGTCCTTTCCAGAAACCTCAGTTGGTCTAAGCTTCTTCCAGAGAGTTGGTCTGGTTTCCAGTCCTTCCAGGCAGCTGGTCTGGTCTCAGGGTCTTTTTTTTTTTTTTTCTTCCAGCTTTGTTAGAATCGTTGCAGCAATGAGTTCTGAGTCTCCTTTGCAGCTTCTCTTGTCTTGTCTTTGAGGGAGTCCCACCTTCAAATGCTTCCTCTGGCAGGGAGGGATCTAGTACATCTTGTCAGTTTCAGGAACTTCCTGAGATTTGAGGGGTTTACCTCCCAGTTTAAAGAATGCCCCTGCAGAACTGAATGTTTCAATGTTGGAGGAAACTGTTACATAACACCTATGTAGTAGCAAGGTCCTGCCTCAAAAACAGCCATGGGGGCTAAAGCCATAAATCTACACTTAAGAGCTCCTGTTCTTACAGAAGACTTGAGAATTTGATTCTCTGCCCTCAAATCTGGCTGTCACAACCGCCTATAACTCTAACTTCAGGGGTCTGACTCCTCTTCAAGCTTTTTTTTTTTTTTTTTTTTTCTTTTTTAAAATTTATTTTATTTTTATTGGATATTTTATGTATTTACGTTTCAAATATTATCTCATTTCCGGTTCCCCTCCCATCTCCCATCCCCTGATTCTAGGAGGATGCTCCTCCCACGCACCACTCCCACCTCACCCCCTAGCATCACCCACACTGGGGGAAATGAGTCTCACAGGATCAAAGTCTTCTCCTCCTATTGATGCCAGACAATGCATTCTCTGCTATATCTGCAGCTGGAGACATGGGTCCCTCCGTGTGTACTCTTTGGTTGATGGTTTAGTCCCCAAGAGCTCTGGGGGGTCTGGTTTGTTGGTATTGTTGTTCTTCCTATAGGGTAGCAAACCCCTTCATCACCTTCAATCCTTTCTCTAACTCCTCCCGTGGGGTCCCTGTGCACAGTCCGATCCTTAGGTGCAAGCATCCTCACGTGTATCAGTATGGCTGTGGCAGAGTCTCTTAAGAGATATCCAAATCAGGCTCCTGTCAACAAGCACTTCTTGACATCAGCAATAGTGACTGGGTTTGATGTCTGTATATGGGAGGGATCCCCAGGTGAGACAGTCTCTGGATGGCCTTTCCTTCAGTCTCTGCTCCACTCTCTGCCCCCATATTTCCTCACTCAGGATGATATTTTTCTAGTTCCATCTATTTGCCTATGAATTTCATGAAGTCATTGTTTTTAATAGCCAAGTAGTACTCCATTGAGTAGATGTACCACATTTTCTGCATCCATTCCTCTGTTGAAGGGCATCTGGGTTCTTTCCAACTTCTGGCTATTATAAATAAGGCTGCTATGAACATAGTGGAGCATGTGTCTTTGTTATATGTTGGGGCATCTTTTGGGTATATGCCCAAGAGTGGTATAGCTGGGTCCTCAGGTAGTATTATGTCCAATTTTTTTGAGGAACCTCCAGACTGATTTTCAGAATTGTACCAGTTTGCAATCCCACCAACAATGGAGGATTGTTCCTCTTTCTCCACATCCTCACCAGCATCTGTTTTCACCTGAGTTTTTGATCTTAGCCATTCTGACTGGTGTGAGGTGGAATCTCAGGGTTGTTTTGATTTGCCTTTCCTTTTTTTTTAAGGATTTTGAACATTTTTTTTTTTTTTTTTTTTTTTTTATTATTATTAACTTGAGTATTTTTATATACATTTCTAAATGTTATTCCCTTTCCTGGTTTGGGCAAACATCCCTCCCCCTCCCCTTCCTTATGGGTGTTCCCTCCCACCCCTCCCCCCCATTGCTGCCCCTCTCCCCAACAGTCTAAGCCTACAAATGGAGTTACTTAACAGTTGTGAGCTGCCATGTGGGTGTTGGGGAACCCAAGTCCTCTGGAAGAGCTGCCGGCAAGTGCTCTTAACCACTGAGCCATCTCTCCCCTATATTTCTTAATTTTAAAAAAAGATTAGGTGTGTTTATTTTAATTTATATGCATGGATGTCTTGCCTGCATGCATGTATGTGTATTATACGCATGCTCCATGCCTAAAAGGTCAGAAGAGGTCATCAGATTCCTTAAATTGGAGTTAAGGATGTTTGTGAACCACCACGAAAACCCAAGTCCTTTGCAAGAGCAACAAGTACCTTGACTGCTGAGCCGTCTCTCCAGCCCAAAATACATCTTTTAAAAAATTCTCAGAAACACATCCATATCATGTCCAATACAGAGGTCACCACTAGCGGGAAACCACTGAACTAGAAGAGGACCCCCTTGGGGGGAATTAGAGGAAGGATTGAAAGACCTGAAGGAGCTTGCAACCCCATAAGAATAACAATTCCAACAACCAGAGCTTCCAGGGAATAAACCACTACTGAAAGACTATATACATGGACTGACCCAGGGCTTCAAATGAATGTGTAGCAGAGAATAGCCTTGTTGGGGCACCAGTGGAAGGGGAAGTCCTTGGTCCTGTTAAGATTGGACCCCATATGCGGGGAATATGGGGGCAGTAAGGAGATGGATAGGGGGAATACCTGCGAGGGGAGGGATGAGGGCTATGGACAGGAAACCTTGAAAAAGGAATAACATTGGAAATGTAAGTAAA
>NW_022652046.1:0-2753 GCF_011064425.1 Rattus rattus
CTCCCCCTCCTCTCCCTCCTCCTCCTCCTCCTCCTTCTCCCAAGACCTTGGGAATGCTAGGCAAATGCTCTACCACTGAGCCGTGCCCACACCCCTTTTTTTACACCATTTATTTTGAGACAACGTCTCTCCAAATTGTCTATGCTAGCCTTAAGCTTGCTTGGCAGGCTCTGAAGTTTCAATTCCCTTGTAGCCGCCTAAGTGGCTTCCATCACTAACCTGTAACATCCTGGCCCAGCAACCTTTTCTAAGTAACATCTCCAGTAGGATATCCCACAAAGCCTGCTCCCTAGGTCTCCTGAGCATAGCTCACTCTGTAACATTGTTTCCTAGTGAGCGCTGTCCTGGGAGTCCAAGCTGGGAGTGCTGACTTGGCCTTTCTGTTCACTTGGACACTTGCTACCTGTAACTGATGAAGCCCCGTCCATCGAAGCAGTGTGTGCTCCGGTTCCTTTCTCCCCATGTAAATTCAGGGAGGAGCCTGGACTCCGCTCCTGCAGTCTCACAGCCCCAGGCTCCTTACAACTCATTCTCTGCCACGATTCTTGTTCTCGTGGTCCAGTACAGTGACACCCACATTCCAGGCAGCAAATGGAGAGAAGACAGAAATGAGAGCCAAGGCTTATGCCAAGATTCCCTTTTAAAAAAAAGACTCCCGAGAGCTACTGAAACATCTGCAGCTTCCCATTGGCTGGGACGCTGCCACCAGTCACAGTTAGCTGCACAAGAGGCTGGGAGTGTAATCTTCCTTCTGGGTGGCCATGCGCTTGGCCAAAATGTCTAATAATGGAAAAAATGAGCTGGAGTGTGGCTTAGTGGGAGAGTGCCTGCTTACTGTGCATGAGGTCTCAGGTTCAATCCCTAGATCAGAGAAAGTGGGAAAAGGGGGAGGAGGGAGAGGAGGGGGGATATGATAGGGAAGAGTGAAGGGGAAAGGAAAGAGAGAAAGAGACGAGGAGGGAGCAGAGAGAGGTTAGAAAGAAAAAGAAATGTAAAATGACTGTTCCAGGTCCCTCCATTCTTTCTGTATGCATGTGCGTGCGTGCAAACGTACAAATGTGTATGTGCATGCATGTATGTGTTTAATGCGTCTGAGTGTTTTTCCTGAATGTACGTGTACCACATGCATGCCCAGTGCCCTCAGACCAGACGAGGATGTCATATCCCATGGAACTGGCGCTGGGAACTGAACTCAGGATCTCTGTGAGAGCAGGAAGTGCTCCCTCCTGGCTAAGCCATTTTTCCAGCTTCACCTATGCTGTTAATAGACTTCTTTAGCAGACAACCCTGAGAGCAGGCCCGCACTGCAGGGCAGGAAGCCAGCCACTCCGCTCCCCTGACCCTTGCCAGGGATTGGTTTAGAAATGGGCCAATGAAGCATGAGGATCATCAGCCGAAGCCCCAAGGACGCGGGCAGGGGCATTCTCGTTTCTGAGGGACGCTCAGTACTTGTCTGCTCTCTGCCTATAACCCTGAACGCTAACCTTTGCTTTGCTTATCAAGCCCAGAGCCTTGTGCCGACACTGAAGAGCTCACCTGTGCCATGAAGGAGCCCTGTCTGGGAATTGAGACAGCTCCCCCAGGAGGAGGCCAGAGTGAAAAAAGAGGCATGTCCCTCTGCTCCTGCAGCTGGATATGGCAGAGCATGCCGACAACTCCAGCCCTTGGGAGACGAGACAGGGACAACAGATCAGTGAGAGTTTAAAGGTCAGCCTGTCCTACACATTGACTTTGAGCCAAGGCTATGTAATTGGACCCTCACTCAAAGACAGCAAAGTCTCCTAATGTCATGTCTGCCCTGAAATGGAACGCCCTCTGAACTTTCTGGTGTGTGTGTGTGTGTGTGTGTGCGTGTGTATGTGTGTGTATGCATGTGTGGATGTGAGTCTGTGCAGAGGTAGAGGTTAAAGGACAATCTCAGGTCCTACCCACCTTGTTAATGTTTCTTTTTTTCCCCTCAGAGCTAAGAATTGAACCTGGGACCTTGTGCTTTCTGTGCAAGCACTCTCCCCTGGAGCTAAATACCCAGCACCACTAGCCACATCCTTTGTTGTTGTTGTTTTGTCTTGTTTTATTTTGCTTCGGTTTTGATTTTTCAGACAGGGTTTCTCTGGGTAGCTCTGGCTGTCCTGAAACTCAATAGACCAGCCTGGCCTCAAACGAAGACATCTGCCTCCTGGGGTAAAGGCACGCTCCCACCACCCCAGCCACCATGTTGTTTGTGAAACAGTGTTTCTAGTTGGCTTGGAGCTCACCAGGTAGGTTATAGCGGCTAGTCAGCAAACCCCAGCTTTGTCCTTCTCCAAAACTCCTAAAGACTGAGGTGGTGCAGTGATTGGCTTAATCCTGGAGGGGGGAGGGGCACAAGCTAATATAAAATACCTACAAACGATATGCATAATAAAATATCTGTTCACCAAACATGTAAATGTATTAGCCACTTTTTCTTGTAGCTGGAAGCACATAGCTGACAAGACGGACTTCAGGGAAGAGGCTTTGCTTTGACTCACAGTCTGAGGGATCAAGTCTGTCACGGCTGGAGGACATGGCAGCCGGGGGCTCCTCAGGATGGGAGTTTATACTGGCCACTTACCTCTCCACAGAGCAGGAAACTGGAAACAGTCGCACAAAATAAAAACAAATAGATCTTTTAAAAAAAAATCTTCAAGCACATTTAAAAACATTTTCCCCCTGTGTGTGTTTTGCCTGTGCTTATACAAGTGAGTCACAGGCTGCAGTACCCAAAGAAGGCA
>NW_022652047.1:0-2759 GCF_011064425.1 Rattus rattus
TCTCAGGCAGGGCTCCTGCTGCTCCTGGGCCCTCCCCCACAGGAACCCAGAGGCCTTGTACAGTTTCCTCTTGGGTCAGGGATGTGGGCAGGGGTGGGCAGTGTTGGTGGTCTCTTCCGCTCTGCAGCCTCAGGAGTGCCCACCTGACCAGGCGGTAAGGTATCTCTCCCACGGGTTCTGGGAGCAGAGAGCTGCTCGGCATCAGATCTTTTATGTATAATTGAACAGGATATTTGGAACAGGAAAAGACCATTGGGATGTTGCTAACTGATTTGAATTACAAAAGGAAAATAAAATAAAATATCCCATTCTCAACTCCAGACTCAGAACTACTCAAGGAATCTCAAAGATACTGGCTATTTCAAAATTTCTGAAGAATAGACATTTCTGAAGCCTTGTGGTTTGAGATAGTTTTGTGTGACACATACTTGATCATGAATATTGCCCTGACATAAGGGCAGGCCAACATTTTATGAAAGAAAAAAAAAGTTGTTTGAATGTCTGTCTGGAGATGTTAAAAAGCTCCAACATATTCATACAATCAAGAACACCAAAGGAAAAGATTTGCATCCTGTAATTTGTACCTGCACTGGACACATTGTCAGTAGAGTTGCTGAGATTTCTGGACTGCCCAGTAGAGCATCACAGGACTGTGACACATAGCATTTACTAAATTGACAGAGCACCAGTCATAGGGCTCTCCTCCACAGGTCACCTAGGTGACTTACCACCAAGTGAACAGATAGTAGGGACATTATCAAAAGCAAATACCTTAATAATGTGGTCATTTGTTTTAATTTTTTCCTGACTTTATGTTGGTTATAAAGTTACTAAATTAATATCAATACAATATTCACTCCCAATTCCTATAATGATACAAACTGTTTCTTATTTGTGTGATAAAATGAATGTTTTTAAGTATAAGAAATATTAATTGGTGTAATTTGACTCATGCAAGACACTGCCTGGATAACAAACACTGGAGGCTGAACTGTCCAGAGACCTAGGATTAAAAAAAAAATCAATAAAATGATTACTACTGATACTCTGCTATACTTATAGATTGGTGCCCAAGATTCATCAGAGGAATCTTCCAGGAGCTGATGGGAGCAGATGCAGAGACATACAGCTGAACATTAGGTGAAGTTGCCTCAAATTAGCTCCAGGGGGTCCTTTCCCTCAGAGCTTGGGTGAACTCTCCAGAAGTGTATCAAGGAAGAATTATAAGAGGCAGAGTGGTCAAGAGCACCAGGAGAACACAGTCCACAGAATAACCCAAGGAGGGGTTACAGAGGCTCACATAGACTGAAGCAGCAATCCTGGAGCCTGCATGGTTCTGCAAGAGATCCTCTGCAAACATGTATGGTCTTTAGCTTGGTGTTTCTGTGGGGCTCCTAACAGCAGGAGTGGAAATATCTTTGATTCTTTTGCCTGCTTTTAGGACCCCTTTCCTCCTACTGTTCTAGGGTGCCTCAATACAGGTTGTCCTGATATTAGGGTTTGTGCCTAGTCTTATTTTAACTAGTTCTGTCACATTCAGTTCATATCCTTGGGAGGCCTGTTCTTGTTTGTTTGTTTGTTTGTTTGTTTGTTTGTTTGTTTTGGAAGGGCAATGTAAGACGAGTGGATCTGGGGTAGACGGGGAGGTGGGGGAGGGACTGGAGGAGTACAGGGAGGGGAAACTACAATAGGGATGTGTTGTATGAGAGAATTAAACAAAGTCCAAAAACTATTGTAATATATAATATTTCATTAAAATTCAGAGCAAACTGGGAATTATAAAAATAACTTAATTATTTTGACATCCAGACAATACAAAAATTGTTTCAATGAAAATTTGTAAAATAACAGAATTATGAGACAAAAATGAGAATTAAAAATAACTTATTCTTAAAATTTATTCTGTTTTCAGATTCTGGATCCTGGACACCAAGAACATGGTAGAGTTGATGAACTGAAATTTCAGGAAAGTCATCCGAACAAGAATTCGAATCCATAAACTAATATACACTCCTTGCTCTCTCTCACATGCAGTGATCTGGGTACAGAAAATTCACTGTGCAAACTCCAAGAGTTCTTTTGTTTTTCAGCTTCCAGATTGGTTTAGGAAACCAGGACTAGAGGAGAATTGTTTATTTGCCTAGCACATTGTTTTTAGGAAGGCTCTGGTTTGGCATGAGACACTTGGCAAGGTTGTGAGTTTAATCTTCTACAAACATTCATTTTAAGCATTTTACCAGTAAGTCTTGACTCTGCTTCTCAGAGAAACCACCTTCCTGACTACAGGACATAGAAGATAAGAATACACAGACACAGCAGACAAGGGCTCTCTAAATGTGACTTTACATTAAGCCAATAGCTAATCTTGTAGGGCCCTTATGTTTCAGCTTCTAGTGTAGTAATGATGCTAAGCAGCTGCCACCAATCACAGGCAGTTCAGCCACCAGTTATCAGTGATGCTGCCACCGCTCTTCTGCTATGACCCCTTGTGGCCTCTACCTAACATTGTATCTTTCACTCACAGTTGGGAGAGTGAGG
Source organism: Rattus rattus (assembly GCF_011064425.1). Lineage (NCBI taxonomy): Eukaryota > Metazoa > Chordata > Mammalia > Rodentia > Muridae > Rattus > Rattus rattus. Next base: position 2,539 of record NW_022652047.1, read on the forward strand.
CTTCAGTCCTCACATTTCATTGAGCCAATCAAATAGCACCTTCATAAGAAGCTGGTATTGCTCACCTCACAATTTTTCTTTAAGACAGCTACTGGTAGTGTTCAGTATACACAGACACACACACACAGACAGACAGAGACACACACACACACACACACACACACACACAGGGGAAGAGAGAGAGAGAGGAGAGAGAGAGAGAGAGAGAGAGAGACTTTGTC
>NW_022652048.1:0-2761 GCF_011064425.1 Rattus rattus
GGTGATCAGGCTTGAGAGCAAGCACCTTTACCTGCCGAGCCTTCTCACCAGCCAGCAAAGGGCAGTTTAAAATACAATGCTAGTGAGTAGCATAGGCTATGGTCTCAGCCAGAGAAGGCAGGAGGACTTGTGACCTGGGAGATATATAGATACATACACACACACACACACACACACACACACACACACACACACACACACACACACACATATATATATATATATCCCTCAATCATTCAATCAATGAATCAATGTCAAGATATATACTTACATAGTGAAATTTTGAAGGTTCATTCTTTTCTCTCCTTTTCTTCTTTCTGTCTGTCTGTCTGTCCGTCCATCTTTCTTTCTTTCTTCTTTTACTGGAGATAGGATCTTACGTATTCCGGGCTGGTCTCAAACCTCTAACCTCAAATTTACCTTTTAGCTGAGGATGACCTTGAACTTTCGATCGTCGTCCCGATTCTACCTCCTGAATGCTGGCATTCTGGGCAGGCCCCAGCACACCCAGTTTACATGGTTCCAGGGAGGGGACCTAGGGTATTACCTGTGTTCAGCAACCACTCTACCACAGAGCGACAGCCGAGGCTCACAAACGATCCCATTTTAAGGGGACCTGTTCTGAGGAGACAGCAACGTGGTAGGTTTACTCGTACATACGGTGACACTATTTAGAGGCATGAAAAACAATCTGAATGAACAGTGTGTGACTGCAGAAACTTGGTCAGGTAGATATCATGTTACAATATGTCTATTGGCACACAAAAAATTTAATATATAGACATACATAGCAAATAAAAGGCAGATATGAGCTCATTCGGTAAAGTTTGCAAAATAAATCCCTATTAAAGAAAACACGCCTGGCCCAGGTGTGAGGTCAGCAGCAGACAGCACAGAGCAGGGCGGAAATTGAATCTCTGTTGGATGTGGCCGTGTTTGGGAGGACCTGACTTCCCTTGGGGACCCAGCATGCTGCAGAGACAAATGCACTCTGTAAGCTCTAGGAGAGGCCTCTGTGAGGCCAGAAGAGACCTGCCCAAGTGTTCAGGCTCTGAGTCAGGGTGAAAAACTGGCTTCAGACAAGTGTTTCAAACTCACGGCGCCAGGTCTAGACTGAGCATGGCACTTTTCCCGTGGGTGACCGTGAGGTAGGGCTGCCCTGTGAACTGAAGAACTGAGTCTGCAGTTAGTGACAGTCCTGAGCTATGCTGGGGAGGTAGGGAACAGCAGTGGGGGAAGAGCAGCCAAGATCAAGATCTACAAATACCAAAAGGAACGGCCTGGAGCTGGAGAAGTCTAGTGACGCTAACTCCTGTTTGCTGTAGTGAGACGGTTCAAACGTCTCATAGCCTAATTCATTTCTGTTGTTTCAAATATTGTTTATTCTGAGTGAATATTAGTCTTTTAAAATTCTTTTATATATTTATTTTTTGGGGGGGTGGTGTTGAGACAGGTTTCTCTGTGTAGCCCTGGCTGTTCCGGAATTCACTCTATAGACCAGGCTAACCTCAGACTCCACCTAGCTCTGCCTCCCAAGTGCTGGGATTAAAGGCGTTCGCCACCACTGCCTGGCTGCTTTTGAAGATGGAAGTGAGTGTCGGGCCTAGTGGTACACCCTTGTCGTTTCAGCACTCTAGAGGCAGAAGCAGGAGGATCTGGAGTTTAAGATCATCCCCAGCTATTAGTTTATAGCAAGCTGGCTATACACAAGCCTAGGCTACGTCAGCCTCTGTATCAGAAAGACAGAAAAGATGCCAGGCAATGGTGGGACAAGTATTTAATCTCAGCACTTGGAGACAGAGGCAGGCAGGTCTCTGACTTCGAGGCCAGCCTCGTCTGCAAAGACAGTTCCAGGATAGCCAGGGCGACACAGAGAAACCCTGTCTCTAAAAACAAAAATGAAAACTACAGCAACAAAAAGAAAGGCAAAAAGATGAAACTGGAAATGTAGCTTAATTGGTAGAGCGCCTGCCCAGCAGAACTGGAGCGCTGAGTTCCGTTCCCACCACTGCAGAGACCCTGTAATCTCAGGGAGGTGGGAGCGGAGGATCAGAAGTTCAGGGTCATCCTTGATTATAGAGAGAGTATGAGGCTAGCCTGGGATACATGAGACCCTGTGTAAAGAAATAGAAAAGTCAAGAGATTTTAAAAAATGGATCCAGCTTGGGTCTCTAGCTCGTTCATGAAGCATTTGCCTAACACTCACGGACCCTGGGTTGGCTTCCCCTGAACCACATGCAAAACAAAGCAAGTTTGGAAAGATCTTTTACGTGTGAAAAGCAGGAAGAATTACAGCCACCGACCTCTGGGGATTCATTCAAGCTAGGTTGTTCACCATACAGCCTTAAGAGTAAGTTTCCAGTCTGAGAACTCTGGTTGTCCCGAGAAGTGTGGCCATGAGTCACCTCCATAAAAAGTCACTTTAGTGCAGGTTTTATGGTTCTTTAATTGGTTGGCTTGGGTGCTTTGAGACAAGGTCTCACTCTCTAGCCCAGGCTGGCCTGGAATATGTGGCAATTCTCCTGCCTCAAATTTCCAAATGCTGAGAGTACTGGTATGAGCCATCACGCCTGGCTCACTTTTTCGGTGGAAAGAAAGGCGTACATTACACTCCATCTCTCATTGTACGGGCGCATTGCAGTGCGGGGGTCAAACGCGGGGCTCTCTGCCTGAGGTGCATCTCCTTTTTTCCTTTGTTTTTTTTAAAAACGTTTTGTTACATTTATTTACTTGTTTATGGGCACATGCATTCACCCATCCT
>NW_022652049.1:0-2772 GCF_011064425.1 Rattus rattus
AAAAAAAAAAAAAAAAAAACATACATGTGAAGCTTCCTGGAATAGTGACCGTGAAACTTATATGATGAAGTGTCTTAGAATGTCAATAATTGAACTTTGTTATCAGCTAAATAAATGTGATTTAGTCATTTCCAGGAAAGAATGGTCTTGCCTTTGAAACAAAAAGAAAGTGAGTGTGTGATAAACAGATTTTAAAAAGAGTCCACGAGGTCAAGGTCAAGTTGTCATCAAATATAATGCAGGGTAAATAGTTGGCCATCCCACACACCATAATCATTGTAATAATGTCTTATAATCTAAAACGAAGATGAGTCTGAAAATGGTCAAATGCATTCTCTCATCAGTCATCTAAGGAAACAGCAATCTGTTCTCATTGTTATGGTTGCTCAGGCTCAAGTGGCCTGCTTGCCTGGTACACTCAGAATTTAACCTTTTCCTTAAGAACATGGACCCCGCAGTCCCACTGGAGGCCATAAAGACATTTTCGTGGAAATAGGTATGATCTGTAGTTTGATGGGATTATTATTATTATTATTATTATTATTATTATTATTATTATTACCGTGACAATAATCAATGAAATTATCTTGAGCACACAGAGCTGTCCACTGTAAACAGGAACTTGGAAAACAAATCAAACACCTGCAGCCCCTCCCCCCCCCCTTTCCATGGCTCACCTTACAAATGTGTGAGCCCCTAGACCACCGGGTGCCAGGAGTTTGAATCCAGTGACTGTGGGAACTATCTATAGCCTCTGCCATTTCCCACAGTTTGAAATAGTCCTAAGAAAATAAATAGGAAAAGGAACCCAGCATATTTCCAGGCTAATTTTGTCTTATCTATGTTTTACTAAGCTGAAATTCATCCATCAAATCTGATCTCAAATCCAAATATTATGGTGGATCCTTCTAACACAGGCACTCTGGAGGATCATGCATTCCAGGCTGGCCCAGGAGTAAACAAAACAAAACTGCACGCACACACACACAAATAAACCCCCTGAGACTTGTCAACGATAAATATTCACATGTATACATATTTACACAAATTTACTTGCTTTAGTAAGCTAGATTAGTGTATGCATATTCATTTTTAAAGATAGCACAAAAAGGCAAATTTTGAAACACTGTAAGACCAAGCCTAAAACAAATCCTCCATCTGTTTGCTCCTTTGAGCTTATGTTGTATCCACAGCTAAGAAATTTGTGTTTAACAGAAAGATATGCAACTGTTATAGGTGCAGCACTGGCAGCGTCTCCTCTCCAGATCTGCATTCACCCTCTTTATTCATCTCTATCGCGTTACATTCCCGACCTCGAAGGCACAGCAATTGCTACAGAGAGTTTAATTGTTATACAGTTTTTAATTGTCTCTGAAGATACAATAGTTATTGTTATAGTGTTTTTAATTGTCCCTGAAGATACAATAAAATTGTTCCAATTATATTGAAAACTGAAATGTTGAGTAACTTTTCCAGTCAATACAGGATCACTGAGGAAGACACCTAGCATCATTAGGATATCTGAGTTGTGTTTTGAATATTCTTCCCCAGCACACATGTGTGCACACATCACCACCTGCTTGCCGCCATTACACACACAAGGCATCTTTATAGATCGTGGGAAGATACTCTAAAGGGAAAATCTATCTGCCTGATTTGGGAGAAAAAAGAAAAGGACTCACCTTATCATATGAAAATGCTGTCCATCTCATACATATTTATAAGACCTTGCTTAAAATTCACAATGCAGAGAGAGGCAGACACGCCTGCGAAACCAGAAGAGACTGCTCTCTGCACACATTACTGATTCCAGAGGAAAACACCAAACTCCATCTGGAACCCTGGTGCACGGAGGCTCCCGGAAGGGGCGGCGAAGATCTTCCTGGTTGCTGCCGCCGCAGAGAGCCCGTGGGCAGCACCCCGCGAGCGAACTTGAGCCTCGGGACCACAGGTAAGACCAACTTATCTGCTGCAAGTGACTTGCCTGGTGAAATCGGGACTTACACAGAGGCAGAATTCCTCTAGGACCGGGCACGTCCTGTGTTTACCGGAAGTCCCACACCCGCGGATCCCGGCCCGCAGCAGCTCTCTGCTCCCAGACCCCGTGGGAGAGAGACCTCACCGCCTGGTCAGGTGGGCACTCCTGAGGCTGCAGAGCTGAAGAGACCACCAACACTGCCCACCCCTGCCCACATCCCTGTCCCAAGAGGAAACTGTATAAGGCCTCTGGGTGCCCGTGAGGGAGGGCCCAGGAGCGGCAGGACCCCTGCCTGAGACACTGCCGGAACCTGAAGGAAACAGACCGGATAAACAGTTCTCTGCACCCAAATCCCGAGGGAGGGAGAGCTAAACCTTCAGAAAGGCAGACACGCCTGCGAAACCAGAAGAGACTGCTCTCTGCACACATTACTGATTCCAGAGGAAAACACCAAACTCCATCTGGAACCCTGGTGCACAGAGGCTCCCAGAAAGGGCGGCGCAGATCTTCCTGGTTGCTGCCGCCAGGGAGAGCCCGTGGGCAGCACCCTGCGAGCGAACTTGAGCCTCGGGACCACAGGTAAGACCAACTTTTATGCTGCAAGTGACCTGCCTGGTGAACTCAAGACACAGGTCCACAGGAACAGCTGAAGACCTGTAGAGAGGAAAAACTACACGCCCGAAAGCAGAACACTCTGTCCCCATAACTGACTGAAACAGAGGAAAACAGGTCTACAGCACTCCTGACACACAGGCTTATAGGACAGTTTAGCCACTGTCAGAAATAGCAGAACA
>NW_022652050.1:0-2764 GCF_011064425.1 Rattus rattus
ACGGGATTTGGGTGCAGAGAACTGTTTATCCGGTCTGTTTCCTTCAGGTTCCGGCGGTGTTTCAGGCAGGGCTCCTGCCTCTCCTGGGCCCTCTCCCACAGGAGCCCAGAGGCCTTATACAGTTTCCTCTTGGGCCAGGGATGTGGGCAGGGGTGGGCAGTGTTGGTGGTCTCTTCCGCTCTGCAGCCTCAGGAGTGCCCACCTGACCAGGCGGTGAGGTCTCTCTCCCACGGGGTCTGGGATCAGAGAGCTGCTGCGGGCCGGGATCCACGGGTGTGGGACTTCCGGTAAACACAGGACGTGCCCGGTCCTAGAGGAATTCTGCCTCCGTGTGTCCCGAGATCACCAGGCCGCTTTCTTGCAGCAGAAAAGTTGGTCTTACCTGTGGTCCCGAGGCTCAGGTTCGCTCGCGGGGTGCTGCCCACGGGCTCTCTGCGGTGGCAGCAACCGGGAAGATCTGCACCGCCTCTTCCGGGAGCCTCCGTGCACCAGGGTTCCAGATGGCCTCCGGTGAAACTCCAGGATTTTAACCACATATGCTGGCTATGATAACTCTTCCCTTTCAACAATTCTGTCAGCAATAAAGTGGATTTTCAGTTTAAAAAAGAGGAATATGAAAGCACTTCGGGATACTGTGAAAAGATCAAATCTATGCAGTGTAGGCATAGAAGATGAAGACTCCCAGTTCAATGGCATAGACCAATCTTCAAGAAGATCATAGCAGAAAATATCTCCAAAGTAAAAAATATCATGCCCATAGAGATACAATAAACACAAAACAAAAAATACACAGCACAATAAAATATTCTAAAATACTAAACAAAAAGAACAAAGGAAAACAAAAACTTCAAAAAGACACATGTCACATAAGCAAACACATAAGTTCTAGAAAAACCTGGATTAATGTACTCCAAATTCTTAAGGACACTAGATGCCAAATCAGTCTATTTTAACTAGAAAAATTACCCACCTTAGTTGAGAGAGAAAAACTTTTTTATGATCTGAACTGGTTAAAAGAATTTATATTGACCATATCGGATATACAGAGACTACTGAAAGCAACGCTTGGAATACAGAGAGACATAAATGTAGCTGCTCGGATTACTAATACTGATTGTGTTTCCCCCCCCAGAAAAATCTGATTACATGAGAGGATCTGCACATAGCTTCCAGGAACCTGCCCCCAGTTAATTCTGATTAGTAAGTAAAGATGACAACAGCCAATAGCTGGTGAGGACGGACAGAGGCGGGACTTTAGGATTCCCAGGCTTGGGACCAGGAGGAGGGGGAAAGGAAGGAGATCTGCCATGCATTAGGAGAATGTGGAGAGAGGAGAGACAAAGGCTGCCATGGAGTAGTGAAGGAAGGAGAGTGTCCTGGACTCTGTGCCAAGAAAATGCAAAATGCAACCCACAGGGCTGCACAAATTGGTCCGGAGAGGCCAAGATGAAACATAGAAATTAGTAACTCAGAATTATTGGTAGGAGCTAGATTCTAAGAGAACAGAGATTAGGCAGTCAACCAACTATTGTGAAGTTTGGGGAATATTAAAATATAAAGACTGTGTTTGTGTGCATGTGTTCTTCATTCAGGAACATAAACCATTGAGGTGGGAAGCAACCCTGCGCTGGACATAACTAATAGTTAATACTACACATGAGCATAACTAAGAGGTTATAGGAGCAAAAAAAGCTATAATTACTGAAACAGAAAATGGGATTAAGAACACAAACATAAAAAAAACCAAAATGACAGAAAATCAACATGTACCTTTCAATATTAACTTTAAATATTAATGGCATCAAATTCACAATCAAAAGATATAAAGTAGTTGAATGGATTAAAAAAGTAAAAGCACTCCCAAACCCCATGGGAGAGCTCACCGCCTGGTCAGGTGGGCACTCCTGAGGCTGCAGAGCAGAAGAGACCACCAACACTGCCCACCCCTGCCCACATCCCTGGCCCAAAAGGAAAGTGTATACGGCCTCTGGGTTCCTGTAGAGGAGGGCCAAGGAGCAGCAGGACCGCTACGCCTGAGACACCGCCATAACCTGAAGGGACCTACTGGATAAACAGTTCTCTGCACCCAAATGCCGTGGGAGGGAGAGCTAAACCTTCAGAGAGGCAGACACACCTGGGAAACCAGAAGAGACTGCACTCTGCACACATCTCTGACGCCAGAGGAAAACACCAAACGCCATCTGGAACCCTGGTGCACGGAAGCTCCCGGAAAGGGCGGCACAGATCTTCCTGGTTGCTGCAACCGCGGAGAGCTCATAAGAAACACCCCACGAGCAAACTTGAGCCTCGGAACCACAGGTAAGACCAACTTTTCTGCTGCAAGTGACCTGCCTGGTGAACTCCAGACACAGGCCCACAGGAACAGCTGAAGACCTGTAGATAGGAAAAACTACATGCCCAAAAGCAGAACACTCTGTCCCCATAACTGGCTGAAAGAAAACAGGAAAACAGGTCTACAGCACTCCTGACACACAGGCTTATAGGACAGTCTAGACACTGTCAGAAATAGCAGAACAAAGTAACACTAGAGATAATCTGATGGCGAGAGGCAAGCCCAGGTACCCAAGCAAGAGAAACCAAGACTACATGGCATCATCGGAGCCCAATTCTCCCACCAAAGCAAACACGGAATATCCAAATACACCAGAAAAGCAAGATCTAGTTTCAAAATCATATTTGATCATGATGCTGGAGGACTTCAAGAAAGACGTGAAGAACTCCCTTAGAGAAACACAGGAAAACA
>NW_022652051.1:0-2759 GCF_011064425.1 Rattus rattus
TTAAATGAGCTTCTGGAGTCTTGAGATAGCACCACAACCATGGTTGACTTTGGTTGCAGACATGTGATAGACCCTTGAAGCAAGGGCCTCATTTAAGCCATAACACATTCTTAATTCATAATGACCCTGAGAAGTACTAGATATGTGTTGTCTTAAGGCATTTCATTTGAGAGGAGTTGTTGGACATCAATAGATAACCCAATCATGAGAACACTGTGCTAAGGAAACTAAACTTGAAGAGTGTTTGGTTTTTTTGGTTTGTTGGTTTGTTTGTTTTTTAAGTGATTACTGTCACGTGACTGGTGTATGTCAAAGCTTATCTTTAAACCCAGTTTTATCTTGTCTCTAGACTTCTACCTTCAACTGCAACTTGTACTGACTCAATGACATTTTTACTTTGCAAGGTAACTTAGGTTAGATTCACCTCTGGCTATGCTACCAGCTGTCAAATGCCACCTCCTACATTTCATGATGCAGAATAACTCAAACTCTAGTCCCGTTCCCTGTGGTGGGTATATTTTTCCACCAGTCCACAAATGACCCTTTGTATCCCTCAAGGCATGAAGCAATAGTCTTCAGAATGCTTTCCTGGACAACAACTTGATTTAGAAGCCTCTTGCTCAGCACATACCCCGTGTTTACTTACGAAGGTGGAATGTCTTGCCATATCTCTCTTGTGATCCAATTAGACACCTTCAGTATGTTTTGGGAGAAGAAATGTTGTCTTATTCTGATCCTGTCAAATGCCTAGAAATTCGAGGAGTATTTGTTGAGTGAGTTGAAAGATCCCACGCAGAGAGACCCTTACTCAAGTCTTGGGAAATCGCGGACCCCAGACACAGAGAGACCATTTTGGATGTAATAAGCAAAGGCGAGGTTTATTACAGAGACCTATTACAGAGATCTCTGGGCCGACACATATCCCACGCAGGAGACAGAGGTGTCGGCCCCGAGAGGCTGGGAGAAAGAGCATTTAAAGGCAGAGGCTGTGAGCCCCAGGGGATGGGGGGATGTCAAAGGGGGAATGTACCACAAGTTACAGGATTGTTTTATGGCTCCAGGAGATAAGGGGATGCCAAAAGGTTTTATGGCCCCCTGGTTCCTGGAACAGAGCTACTAAATCAGGAGAACAGTTGGGTCTTTAGGTCCTCATTATTTTTAAAAGTTTGTCAAAATTGATGAAGCATTTGTATTTGAAACACCTCTAGTTAGGCTTGGGCTGCCTGGTTTCCTGGAATGCTCTCTGCAGGACACAATGGCTGAAAAGCACAAGTAGGGGCTTATCAGGGTCTGGAGGACATCTGGTTAAAGTATGACTCTGAGTAAGCTGGGGGGATGTCTTTGGATGGTTTATGGGTCAGTCCTCAATAGCCTGAGCTGGTTTTTGCATTCCTTTTCTTTATCTTTATGGCCTGCTATTCCTGGCGGCAGGGCTTAGTCCTGAGTTTGTGGCTTTTGGGGCTTACTCTTCTAATTTTATATTTTTAAACCTTAAATTCGTATAATTCTCCTTTCAGAGTAAAGCCAAGCAAGCCAGCCTGGGACTAGGACCCAGTTTTGCTGGCCCAGAACAGCCGTCTTTCTCACTGTCCACCCCACCTTTTCTACTAATGGGACCTAATTTGTAATCCTCTTTACCAGGCTGCTTAGCAACACACCCACTACTGTACTTAAGTTTTCATCAGTCTCTCATTCATTTGGCAATATTCCTGCAAGCTTACCAAGGTGGGTAAGCTATGAGGGCTTTCATGACCTGGTCCTCGACCTTACCGGCCCATGATCACAATTAGGTTTGGAAACTGAAGCATAAGTACAAGGCTCTAACATACCATGTAGTCACCAGCAAAACAGGCAAACTGACTTTGTAAGTAAAGATAGTACTGGATTTGATTCCTACATAATCTGAGGATCAAGAAGTGAATCAGGCAGAGAGATGGCTGAAGTGAATGGTCTTGTGTCCCTGAATTACAGCTGTGCTTAAACAGACATTCTTTGGAGTTTCTACATTTATTTTTAAATGACTCCAAGGCACCAAAAGAGAGGCTTCTCCTTTAATATGTCACTTTGTGTCTTTGGGAAAAGGCAATTTCTGTCATAGCTGTTCCACTAATCAGAGGGAAGAGCTGCTTCTCTGGTACCTATATCTCCATTTGCAAGGATAGAATTTCTGTGAGATGCCCAGCTGGCTGAAGAGGCAGAGGCCCCTTTCAAGCTCAGATTATAAGGGACTACAGAAGTGTTTAGTCCTCTTGGATTGGGTCCTTACGGTGACTGACACCATTTGAGAACTGAGATTATTTTATCTCCCTCAAGATAGGGACTGAACCAGACACCATGCTTCCCAATAGATCTCACTTGACTCTCCACACATTCCTGTTATGAATACTGTGACCTCAAGAATGATGATACTTCCTGTTATTTTGCTTAGGAAAATGAAAGCACATCTGTTCCTCTGTGTGCAGATAGATGCAAGTTCTCAAGAGCACATTCCATGCATAGGTGGGGGAGCATGCTCAATGGTGAGTCAGACGAGCATGCTCCAAGGAGAGGCCAGAAGTGACTCCATGGACTGTCAGACAAGCATGCCCCATGCAAAGTCAGAGGACCACACTCTCTGTGTAGACCAGCTCTTGTAGTACTCAGGGACTCTTTGCATAACTTTGCTATCCAACTATATTCCAAGGTTGGTGTGATGGCCTGTGAAAAAATAGAATAGGGCAAATTAGCACGTCTTCTCAGACTGAGGCTCACATGGAATT
>NW_022652052.1:0-2752 GCF_011064425.1 Rattus rattus
AATCTCAAAATTAAAATAAAAAATAACAGCAGAAAAAATAGTGTTTGATATAGGATGCATTAGTTTCAACAGTATATTTATGGGCCATTTCATAAACTGCAGTGTCCTTTGGTTGTACTCTTTTAGATTAGAAATTATGGTATGGAGTGTGTGTGTGTGTGTGTGTGTGTGTGTGTGTGTGTGTGTGTGTGTGTGTGTGCATGTACTCTTCTTAGGGTAGGGTATAATTTTCTTTTATTTCAAACCCATATCAAAGATGCTAAAAGGAAAAAAATTCATATAATCTGTCCATCTCAAAACATCATACTTTCATTATTATTACAGTCTCTTGCAGTCAGTGATCATGAACTTAAAAGTTTAGGTTCAATCTATAATCATTGAAGTTTAAAATATGTTGAAATTTGTGTTCTCAGCATAATAGCTACTCTCTTAGTCACTATTCTATTGCTGTGAAGAGACACCATGATCAGGCCACTGTTACAAACTAAAGAAAGCCTTTAATTGGGGGCTTGCTTATAGTGCCAGAGGCTTATTGCATCATCATCATCATCATGATAGAAGCATGAAATCAGGTGGTTGTAGTGCTAGAGAAGTAGGTGAGAGCTACATGTTGGTACACAGGCAGAGAGAGAGAGAGAGAGAGAGAGAGAGAGAGAGAGAGAGAGAGAGAGAGAGAGAGAGAGAGAGAGAGAGAGAGAATCTAGACTTACATGGGCTTTTGTAAAGCTCAAAGCCTATGCTAGTGATAAACTTTATTCAGCACTGACAGATCTACTCCAAAACACACCTTTAATACTTAACCTTCATATAGTTCCAACCTCCTGGTAACCAAGCATTTTAAAGTACTTGAGATGGGGACCATTCTTATTCAAACTGCTATAGCTACAACAAGTGTTTCCTAAGTAATTTCTTATAGTTGGAAGTAAATATTTAAACATTAACTTCCTTTCTTTTCATTCTACTCCATTGGGTTTATTATTATAATAGGACAAAATTTCATAGTGGTCAAATTTTTAATTGCTCTGAGTTTTGTCAAGTGCACAATTTAATTTTCAAAAATATTTTTGTTATATTACTATTTAGAGAGCAATTGAATGACACAATGAATTGAAAGGAACAAATGTAAGTAATATTCTTTCAATTGTATGTAAATCTTTGCTTAAACTTTCTTGTTTATAACTCTTTTGTTTTTTTTTTTTCATTTAATTCTTGCTTTGAGCACCAGCTTCTCTAGAATAAGTTCTTGCTTTGGAAGGAAAGGCCTCTTTTCTATCTAAAATGTCCCACAAAATTCACTGTACATGAAATTAATTTGAGTTCTACATCTCAGAAACAATCCTGGACTTCCTTTGGAAATCTGGCAATTTCTATTTAAAATAAATAACCATGGGTAGAACTATGGTTAAAATGAATATGAATACTTTTTATAGTTTCAATTTGAATCTCAAGTGACATAAATTTTAAAGGTTTACAATATTCTCAGCGAAATATAAGCAGAGCAGTTAGTTCCACATACACACTGTTATCAATGAATTTTGTCAGATTAATAAATCTTATTAATGCAGTTGGTAGAGGTGACAAATCACTTTCTATTTATGAATCTGAATTAGTCACAATTCTGCAGGGAACCAAAATAAGAGAAAAATTTATGGTAGACAGGTAATTGGTAGGTGAATAATAGAAAATAGATGGATGATAGATAATTGGTAAACAGACAGACAGGCGGGCAGACAGAGAGACAGATGATAGGTTGGTAGGTAGATAGATGATAAATAGATAGATAGATAGATAGATAGATAGATAGATAGATAGACAGATGGACAGACAGACAGATGGATTATGGAAACTGGGTAATGAAGTTGTGAAGTTTGAAATGTCTCATTATCTACGGCAGCAAGTTGGAGAATAGGAGGATGGCAGAGTAATTCTGTCTAGGGCTCAAGCTTCTAGAACTAGAATTTCTAATGTCCCGGGGTAAGATGTATGTCTAGGCGTAAGAAGAGTGGTACAAATGACTTCACTCCTCTGCCAGTTTTTATTTCATTTGATATATCTGCAAATGGGATGCTGCCTGCTCAATCTCACAAGGAAGTATTTTGCTTTGTATTATAATTCAACTTATAATCTAGTTTGGAAATACTCTTAATAGACACACTGAGAATTACAATTTCGACAGTAGCTGAGCAACCAGTAATTCATCATGCAAACCCAAAGAAGTAGCCACAGTGTTATCTGTAAAGTAATTTCCACAAAATGGAAGGTTTCAATTTATTGAACATTTATTATGTCCAACCATCTAAATTTTATTAAATGCTCAGTAAGTTGAGCTATTTAGAATTGATAATGAGCATAGATTAGATTCTTCTTTAATCATTACCCCAGCTCTCAGATGAGGGTATTAGTTTCATATCTATGCTCCAAGTAAAAAAGAGAGAGAGAGAAAATGTGGAAATGCTAAGAGGTCCAATGGTAAGGAGGAGCCATGTCAGGACTGAGGGTCTGCTAACCCTTAGTGCACGTGACTTATTCCCTTGCAGGAACTGAATGGTTGCTGCCTGATTATTTATTGTGAAGCTGACGTTTTTCTCACTAATTTGAATTTACTCTTGTTATGCTGTAGGTACGTGTTTATTATCTTGACATATTTAATGCAGATATTTTTCCCAAGGACTTTAAAAAGATCTATTTAGCAGGAAATATTAAAGCTCAGGGAGTCGTAAGCTCTGCAAAGTGCAGGTCTAATTTTATTAGC
>NW_022652053.1:0-2744 GCF_011064425.1 Rattus rattus
CCTAAAGACTATACACGGACTGACCCTGGACTCTGACCTCATAGGTAGCAATGAATATCCTAGTAAGAGCACCAGTGGAAGGGGAAGCCCTGGGTCCTGCTAAGACTGAACCCCCCAGTGAACTAGACTGTCGGGGGGAGGGCGACAATGGGGGGAGGGTGGGGAGGGGAACACCCATAAGGAAGGGGGGGAGGGAAGGAGATGTTTGCCCGGAAACCGGGAAAGGGAATAACACTCGAAATGTATATAAGAAATACTCAAGTTAAAAAAAAAAAAAAAAAAAGAATGCATTTAGCAATACTGACTCATCTTAAACATCGGAGAGGAAAATGAGGTCAAGAACAATGGCCTCTATTGTTTGCGAAGTTACTTGGGCTACCTAATGGACAACTATGTTGATTTCACATTTATGGTACTGGAGGTTTTTGTAAATTAGTCTATGGCTTTCAGGAGTAGCATTATCAGACCAAGTACTATAATTCCATTTTAGATTTATGTGTATTGGTTATATTTATGTGTAAATATAAAACTAGTATGATTTCTTTAGGCTTTATCAAATTAACCTTAATTTCCTTTGTAACCCATTTGTGTTTTGGGGTCATAGTAGAATAAGTACTTGAGAGGAGCAATAAATGAATACAGAGACTTGTTTGTTTTAAATAAAGTTTATATAATTAAAAACAAAATACATTATTAATAATAAATTTGACTCCTCAATTCTACAATTCAACCGACACATATATTTTTCTGATTTTTCAAAGATTAAGAAAACCATTTCTTCCGTAGCAATTTATAAAATTAATAGTGATTTATTTAATTTAATTTTAGTAAAAATTTTTATTAATTTGAAACCTTTATACCTTGGAATGAAATTTACTATGACCTAATTAACCCTTAAATTGTGACTATTATCATGCTTGAAAATTAAAATTTATATTCCTGTCATTGTTCTACCCCTAGTACTATCTCCCATAATTCCTTATCCTATTCCTCTTCTCCCTTGCCTCCAAGAGTATGCTCTCTCCTCTAGGATCTGCCTCCAAGAGTATGCTCTCTCCTCTAGGATCTGCCTCTAAGAGTATGCTCCCTCCTCTAGGATCATCCTTCCCTGAGCCTCATCTTCTCCCACTAAGGTGTGACCAGGCAGAACTCTGCTGTAGTTGTGTCAGGGTCCTCAGACTGGCTGTTGTGTGCTCCTGGTTGGTGGCTTAGATTTTGGGAGATCCCTGGAGTCTGGGTAATTTGAGACTGCTAGTCTTCCTATGAGGTAGCTTTCTTCTTAACTTCTTCAATTTTTCCCCTAATTCAACCATAGGGCTCTTTGACTTCATTTCAATGGTTGGGTTAATATCTGCTTCTATCTCAGTCAGTCGATCGGGCCTCTCAGAGGACATACATACTAGGCTCCTGTCTATAAACACATCATAGTACCAGTAATAATGTCAGGCCTTGATGCCCCCTCCCTTGAGATGGATCTCAAGTTGGGCTTGATCAATGAAACTGTTTTCTTTCACTGTCATCTCCATTTTCTTGTCCCTGTGGTTCTTCTAGACAGGGAACATATGGGTTGAAATTTTGACTGAGTTAGCAAACCTGTCCCTTTGCTTGAGGCTTTATCTATCTACTGGACTAAGACTCTTCCAATTCCCTCACCCCGCTGTTGGGCATTTTTGCCAAGGTCAGTCCATTAAGTCCTTAGAGTCTCTTATCTACTGTGTCTCTGGTACTTTCTAGAGGGTCCGCGTATGTCTCATCTCCTGAGGTTGTGTATCTCCATTCATTCTCTTGGTCCTCTTTGCTTCCCTCTGGCCCCTCCTCCATACTATTCTTAGTAAGATCACATTTTACTTTCTATTGAAGTGATAAAAACAACTTTGGAGGAAAGGGTTTATTTTGTCTTCAAGCTTCATTTATGTGATGTCACGTCAGAAACTCTATGGCAATCCAGTAGACAAAATTTATTAGTAATAAAGGAGGCTATGGAAAATGCTGCTGTTTAGTGTTTCTCTTTTAAGATTATTTTCATGTTTTTTTTATTTACACTTGAAATGTTATCTGCTTTCCCAGTTTTCCCTCTGGAAACCCCTATCCAACTCTCCTCCTCCTGCTTCTATGACGGTGCTCCCCCAACTACCCACTCCATCATGCCTCTCTGCCCTGGAATTCCCCTACACTGGGGCATCAAGGCTTCATAGGACCAAGGGCCTCTGGTCCCACTGATACAGGACAAGACCATCCTCTGCTTCATATGCTGATGGAGCCACGAGTCCTTCCATGTGTACTCTTTGTTTGGTGGTTTCTATGACTTGCCCAGCCTGCTTTTTTTTATTTTTTATTAACTTGAGTATTTCTTATGTTTTGAGGTTATTCCTCCTGGTTTCCAGGCAACACATCCTCCCCCTTTCTCCTTCTTTTATGGGTATTCCCCTCCCAATCCCTCCCCCCCCTTGCGACTCCCCCAACAATCTAGTTCACTGGGGTTTCCAGTCTTAGCAGGAGCCAGGGCTTCCCCTTCCACTCGTGCTCTTACTAGGATATTCATTGCTACCTATGAGGTCAGAGTCCAGGGTCAGTCCATGTATAGTCTTTAGGTAGTGGCTTAGTCCCTGGAAGTTCTGGTTGCTTGGCATTGTTGTACATATGGGGTCTCGAGCCCCTTCAAGCTCTTCCAGTTCTTTCTCTGATTCCTTCAACGGGGGTCCTATTCTCAATTCAGTGGTTTGCTGCTGGCATACGCCTCTGTG
>NW_022652054.1:0-2744 GCF_011064425.1 Rattus rattus
TACATGTAGCTTGCATAAGAAATTAAGAAATAAATCATAAGATATAGAAGGAATATGAAGCTGTTTGCTAAAGTATAATAGAGTAAATTCAAAGGCACAAATAAGATAGAATTTTGAATTTCAATATAAAGGGGAAAGGTTATATATCATAATAGATTTGTGAAAGAGCATAATCTATGTATAGAAATCCCAGTCTCAGAGCTGGGGATTTAGCTCAGCGGTAGAGCGCTTACCTAGGAAGCGCAAGGCCCTGGGTTCGGTCCCCAGCTCCGAAAAAAAAAAAAAAAAAAAAAGAAATCCCAGTCTCAGGGCTGTCCCACAGCCTTTTGGTATAAAACCTGTCTGCAGAGAGCTGGTTTGCCAGGAGAGCATTCACTCCTAAGCCCACAGGTGAGACTCCACTTTCGCTCCACTGACTGTCCAAGGAGAGACCTGTCTGGAACATGCATAACACAGAAGTCACATTATGGCATGGAACAGGACCCCTTCAGTCTCCATCAGTGCCCAGAGCAAAGACTCTCCCACAGCCCTCCAGACCCAAAACCTTCTCTGAGACAGTTGTTATCCCAGGAGCCCCCTCGCCCCTAAGATCACTGGCTTACAGGCTCATAGGCCTACAGGAGGGAAAAGTTCCTATAAGAGACAGCAAGACCAACTACCATCAGAGAAAATCAGATGGTGAGAAGCAAGCATAAGAACCTAAACAACAAAAACGAGATTAGTTGGCATAATGAGAACCCAGTTCTCCCACCACAACAAATACATATAGATATGCCAACACATTGGAAAAGTAAGATTTGGATGTAAAATCATATCTCATGATGATGATACAGGACTTTAAGAAGGACACAAATAACTCAAAGAAATACAGGAGAACACAGGTAAACAAGTTGAAGCCCTTTAAGAGGAAACACAAAGTTCCTTAAAGAATTACAGGAAAACACAACCAAATGGGAGAAAGAACTGAACAAAACCATCCAGGATCTAAAAATGGAAATAGAAACAATAAAGAAAACACAAAGGGAGACAACCCTGGAGATAGAAAACCTAGGAAAGAGATCAGGAATCATAGCCAAAAGCATCACCAACAGAATACAAGAGATCGAAGAAAGAATTTCAGGGGCAGAAGATACCATAGGAAAAAAGAAACAAACAAAAAACATTGACACAACAGCTAAAGAAAATGCAAAATGGAAAAAGCTCATAACCGAAGACATCCAGGAAATCCAGGACACAATGAAAAGACCAAACCTATGGATAATAGGCATAGACAACAGCAAATATTCCCAACTCAAAGGACCAGTAAATATCTTCAAGAAAATGATAGAAGAAAATAATCCTAAAGAAAGAGATGTCCATAAAGATAAAAGAAGCTTACAGAACTCTAAACAAATTGGAACAGAAAAAAAAATTCCTTCTGTCACATAATAAAACACCAAATGCACAAAATAAAGGAAGAATATTAAAAGCAGGAAGGGAAAAATGTCAAGTAACACATGAAGGCAGACCTATTAGAATTATACCAGACTTCTAAACAGAGACTATATGAAAGCTAGAAGACCCTGGGCAGGTGTCACTCAGATCGTAAGAGAACATAAATGCTAGCCCAGGCTACAATAACCAGCAAAACTCTCAATGAACATAGATGGAGAAACTAATATATTCCATAACAAAACCAAATTTTCACAAAGTCTTTTCATAAATTCAGTCCTTCAAAGGATAACAGTTGGAAAACTCCAACTCAAGGTGGTGTGAGGGGAACTTACCCTAGAAAAAGCAAAAGAGTAATCTTCTGGCAAAAACAAAACAAAACAAAAAGAAGAAGAAGAAGAAGAAGAAGGAGAGCCACACAAACTTAATTCCATCTCTATCAAAAAAAAAAAAAACAACCAAAAATACAAAAACAGGAAACAACAATCACAATGTCCTAACATCTCTCAACATCAAGGGACTCAATTCCCCAATAAAAAGATATAGACTAAT
Source organism: Rattus rattus (assembly GCF_011064425.1). Classification (NCBI taxonomy): domain Eukaryota; kingdom Metazoa; phylum Chordata; class Mammalia; order Rodentia; family Muridae; genus Rattus; species Rattus rattus. Next base: position 1,984 of record NW_022652054.1, read on the forward strand.
GGACTATATATATAAAGAGGACCCAGCATTTTCTGCATACAGGAAATGCACCTCAGTGAGAAAAACAGATACTACCTCAGAGTAAAATGCTGGAAAACAATTTTCCAAGTAAATGGTCCCAAGAAACAAGCTGGAGTAGTCATTATAATATAAAATAAAATGGACTTTAAACCAAAAGTTATCAAAAAGGATAAGGAAGGACACTTCCAAAAGAAAAAATCTACCGAGATGAACTCTCAATCCTGAAAATCTATGCTCCAAATGCAAGGGCACCCCCATTCTTTAAAAAAAAAAAAAAAACCTTACTAAAGCTCAAAGTATATATTATCTCACACAATAATATTGGGAGACTTCAACACCCCATAATCATTGATGGATAGATCATGGAAACAGAAACATAACAGAGACACAGTGAAACTAGCAGAAGTTATGAATGAAATGGGTTTCACAGATATCTATAAAACTTTTCATCCTAAAACAAAAGAATATGCTTTCTTTTCAGCAATTCATGGTAATTTCTCCAAAATTGATCATATAATTGGTCACAAAACAGCCCTTGATACAGGAAGATAGAAATAATCCCATGAATTCTGTCAGATCAAAAGAAAATAAGGATAAGCTTCAATAAAAACAACAAAAAAAAAAAAAAAAAAAAAAAAAAAAAAAAAAAAAAAAAAAAAAAAAAAAAAAAAAAAAAAAAAAAAAAAAAAAAAAAAAAAAAAAAAAAAAAAAAAAAAAAAAAAAAAAAAAAAAAAAAAAAA
>NW_022652055.1:0-2728 GCF_011064425.1 Rattus rattus
AACACATGTGGTTTGAATAGAAAATGCCTCCAAAGGATTGTGTGTCTGAACACTTAGTCCCCAGCAGATGGCACTGTTTTGGACGACTGTGGAACCTTTAGGAGGTGGAACCTTATGGAAGGAAGCTGTCCACTGAGGGCAAGCCTTGGGATTTTACTCTCCTCTTCCTGACTGTGGATACAATGTAATGCGACTACTCACACTCCTGCCATCAAGCCTTCCCCATTATGATGGGCTGTGTTCCCTCAAATGGTGAGACGCTACAAAACCTTCCTTTCTTAAATTGCTTGTCAATATATTGTCAGGTATTTTGTAACAGGAAAAAAAAAAAGTACATAATGAGTGCAGCTTGTGACCCCAAAGTACGGTTCTTTATTCTGTGTACATAACAAAGGAAGGCTCTCACTCTTCAAGATGATTAATGTTCACCCATATCAGCTAAGCACGTTTATGAACTGTTTCATGCGTTTGTATTGTGCGAGTCCCTCCTTTGGCAAAGCTCGTGACACTGATGAAAGAAAATGGCCTGACAGGCAAGTCAGCAGCACACAGGCTACAGTAGGAGGACTCAACTCACACCCAACAGACTGGACCTTCACTCCTGCTCACCAGGACACCTGACACACACACACACACACACACACACACACACACACACACACACACACACATAGGTAACATGGCAGAGTCACGCCCTTCCCAGGACCTTGTTTCAAGTTGGTCGTAGCTCAACACCATGATGAGACATTCATTTCTTAGTACAGCCTGGGTCTCAAACACAGGCAATGGACTAGAATCTGATTATAGGTCTTCATTACACATGCCGGGTGTGATGGCTTGAGTTCTGGTACAAACATGTCTATCTAGATGATACTGGAATTAGCTGATAAACATCAGACTCTGCTAGACCAGTAAGAATATGGAGTCTTTCAAATAATTCCTAATAGAAGCACCTACCTTCCTGAGGTTATGGCATGAAGTTATCATCAACAGTCTGGAGTTGTATGCATTTTGATGCCTGTTGGAGTGTTTGAGGGACCTGTATCACCTTAATATCAAAATGAAGGGGCCATTCTAACACAATGTCCCACTCTACATGACAGCACTGCTGACCCATCCAATAGCACCCCTCTTGAGAAGTGTTTGGGGATCCCTACTAATCCTCTTTGCAGGAAGCACACATTTTTATAATAACAAGGTAACTGGCAATGGAACTTTCAAAGCAATTGGGCTCACCTGCTGTCTTGAAGTCATCAACAAAGGATCATTGCAAACCTCAAGGAGAAGACATTCTGGAGAAGTAAACCTCCTGTGTCTGGGACATAGGCTCAAAACTGTATAAAGAGGATATCTAGAGAAACCTACTTAGTTGCAGTACCCTGTGCAAAGACCCCCAGTGACAGGAAGTCAGCTGGACACAGGTTACAGTAGGAGAACTCAACTCACACTTAACAGATTGTTCCTTTGCTCGTGCTCACCAGGACACCTGACACCTACGTGGGTAATATGGCAGAGTCATGCCCTTCCCAGGACATTTCCAGAGAGGCTGTGGATGGGGGGAATGGGAAAGTGGATACAGTACATTTGAGGAAGAAGGCAAGCAAGAAATGACCATTGAGTAGACAGGTATAGGAAAGGAAGTCAAGGCCAGCACCAATTTCTTGCTATAGCTATGCAGATGATATACATTGAGCAGGTCCTCTCACTGACAAGATCAGCACAAGCAAGAGGACACATTTGTTCAAGTAATGACACACTGCTTTTAGGATGTGGCCATGTGGAGAACTGCAGGGGTCACAGAATCGTGGTTGACTTTCCAACTCTCCAAGAGCATGGAATTAGGATATAGAAACTATGAAGGGGGATGAGAGTAAGGAAAAAGAGTCCTAAACAGTGGAATTAGTGCCTCACACAAAAGGACCTTCATCTTTCCAACAAGTGAGGACACAGCAAGAAAGTGTATTTATTCGGGGACCAAGAAGAAGCCCTTATCAGTACATACAGAGTCTGCTGGTGCATCCATTGATCCTTGACCTTGGATGCTGGTTATACAGAACTAGTAAGCAATGGTTTTGCTGATCTGGGTGAATTTCTCTTATGCTGCTACAGCAGCTCAAAAGACAGAGTTGACTTTGGGAACCTTGAGGATGCTGCCCAATCTGAGACTCCAATGATTCGGTGAGTATAAGTGACTATAATTGCTGTGGATGGACATTTTTAAACTGTCTCCCCACAGGGCCCCATACCATTCATGGATGGCTACCTGCTATTTTCCAGAAAGACTCTGCCTTGTCGTGTTACTTCACTCATGCTTCCCATGCTTAGCACCTGGCATGTAGGTACACACTCTGGTTTCAGAAATGCTGTCCACTGGGACACATAGGGTAGAAAGGAGATGTGACCCAAGCCAGAAATCCTATAGGCATGTAGGTTGAAACAGATTTGGAGAATGAGAAACCATGTTATCTGGCCTGAATGTGACCGGGGGGAAAAACAACTCTCCATCCTCACAAAAATGGGTACTGCTCACAAAGAATGGGTTCTTGCTGGAATGTGTGAATAGAAGGAGAAGCTAGGTGGGTGGGTGGCATTGGTGAGAGCAGCCCTATCAGCATCAAGTATCACACAAATAGCATGCCAAGGCACCTTTCATACGCTTTCATTTTCACATTTGCTACGTAGGCCTTGAATTTCTGATCATTCTGTCTCTGCCTCATACATGCTAAGA
>NW_022652056.1:0-2757 GCF_011064425.1 Rattus rattus
TTAGTGCATAAGCAATTGGTGTTCTGTTCAAGAAGTTTTCCCCAGTGCCCATGTGTTTGAGACTCTTCCCCACTTTTTCTTCTATTAGTTTGAGTGTATCTGGTTTGATGTGGAGGTCCTTGATCTACTTGGACTTAAGCTTTGTACAGGATGATAAGCATGGATCAATTTGCATTCTTCTACATGCTGACTTCCAGGTGAACCAGCACCATTTGTTGAAAATACTATCCTTTTTCTTTTGAATTGTTTTGGCTCCTTTGTCAAAAATCAAGTGACCATAAATATGTGGGTTCATTTCTGGGTCTTCAATTCTATCCCACTGGTCTATCTGCCTGTCTCTGTACCAATACCATACAGGGTTTTTTTTTTTTTTTGTCACTTTTGCTCTATAATACTGCTTGAGATCAGGGATGGTGATTCCCCCAGAAGTCCTTTTTGTTGAGGATAGTTTTAGCTATTTCTGGTTTTAGATAGGGAAGTTCCTTGTCATACCTGAGTGCCTTTCATCAGTTAATGCCTCGACAATTAACACCAAAACTTCCTAAACAAAACAGATCAAGCAGAAAATGTGATAAAATACATGGAACTCACTTTGTATTGGCTGTGTATCCTGGGCATGGGGCATTCCTGGCTTTGAGAGTGGTTGACACACCCAGTGACACACCATTGGGGAAAACTAATATTTTACCCTTCCCAACAAGTACAAACTACAAGTAGTTTCTTGATTAAGCATTGGTCTTTGTGTGTCTAATTCTCATTCTCCATGGCGTGGTTTGTCTGCTTTAAGCCTAAAAATAATCTTCAGCATTACTTCAATCATCAAAGTTGATAGTTCTCTGAAATTAAAAAAAACTGAAAATATTTTAATATTTTTTGAAAAACAAGCTCTTTACTATAAACTGCTTCCTCTGCAGTGTTTTTCCTCTGTGTAATATGTCTATTTAATATTTATATAGATTCATCTTCCTTTTTAAAGAAACGAAGTCTGAGTAGAAAGATGACAGGTGAGCCTTTGAGGTCCTTGAAAACCTATTCCCTTGGTCTTTGGTGCAGAACTGTTTTTTCCTTTCATTGTTTTCTATGCTAGATCCAGAGGTCCTTCCGCTTTGAAATTGTAAACATATCAATTTATAGGAAATGTTGACTCGTTTTTAAAAGCTTGATTTATTAAGGATCTAGGGAGGGAAAAGTGAAGTACAACGTTCCTGAGGGAAAATGAAGCACAAAGAGATTTCAATTTAAGTTGAAACTAAAATCAGGAGTTATTAAAATGAGTGAGTGAGAAATCTGAGCTGACAGTATGATGAATGTACTCTCAGGAAAGAAACACTGGAAAATATTGAAAGATACTCATTTATAGAGCTTTATATCACTATAAATAAGTGTTTGTCACATTACAACAAATTCATCACATGAGTCACTCTTATGTTTCACTCTTATGTTAATTTATATGCATATTAACCAAAATATTCATAATAAACATCATCTGAGAGGCTGCTAATATATTACTGAGTATCCTACTAGTAGGAAGCATCATTATTTTGTATAGAGGATATCATTTGCCGCCAATGAATATTTGTTAACAAAAGAAAATAATCCTTTTTGATTCCAAGAAATATATTCAGTTGCTCTTTTCACTAGATGCAAATGCCATGTGTCTGAGAGATCAACTTTCTGCATAAATATTACTTATTAAAATTCATGGGAGTACTTTAATCACTAATTTAATTTAAGATATTCTATTTTCTAAAATGTTATTATTAGGCAAATGAATATGTATTAAACATGAAGCTTCGGGACTCATATAGGCCCCAAAGCTGAAAAGTTAAAGAAGAGTTACTGCCATCCTCACAAAAGCTGCTTTTCTGTCATTAAACTGGCTGGGGCTGTGTCAGGAAGGAGTATGTTCAACTACCGCGCGGACAATTACCACAAGGCAGCTACCTCAAAGAAGAAGCACAGAGAGAAGCATTTAGAGTGAAACAATGCTCAATGTAAGACTCCAGAGTTCCTTTTTTTGAAAAATAGAAAATTAAGCACATAATAGGAATTATAAATGAGAATAAGTATTCAGAAGAAAAAAAACCAAAAACAACAACAACAACAAGAACAGAAAGCCGAATCTAGCCTGTGCTGGAAGCCAGAGCCATGAGAAAACACAAACATCCAGCAAACCAAGCCCATGTTCTATAAATTAACTTATTCACCTCATGTAACTGTTGTCTCAGAGGCTTACTGTTGAATACACTCACCCTTTCTAGTTCTTTCGGAATTCTGGCTGACTGCTTCAACTCACCTGTTCTGTCTGGAAAAGCCTCTCCAAGCTGAATGATTCACACTGGCTTTTCTCAGCTTCCCACAGAATTGCTCTGCTTCGTTTCAAACTAATTCTAGCCATCTGTTCTAATCTTCTGCTCCTTCTCATTCTCTGGCCTCTTTTGTCTTCACCTGCAACCTGTTTCAGTATAGTGTCCTGGTAAAGCCTCCTCCTCCTCCTCCTCCTCCTCCTCCTACTCCTCTTCCTCCTCCTCCTCCTTCTCTTCCTCCTCCTCCTCTTTCTCTTTCTCCTTCCTCTTCGTCCTCCTCCTCCCTCTTTCTCCTCCTCCTTCCCTCCCTCCCTTCCTCTCTCCCTCCCTCCCCCACTCTGTCTCTGTCTCTCTCTGTGTCTCTGTCTCTGTCTCTGTCTCTGTCTCTCTCTCTGCTACTATCTTAAATTACTTCTCTTTCATGTCTCTGGGAGAATTGAATGCATCCTAT
>NW_022652057.1:0-2722 GCF_011064425.1 Rattus rattus
AGAGACAGTCGTCTGCAGTGAAGAACACACCAATTGGTTGTCTGGTGCCAAATGGTAATCGTTGAATTATATACACCAATAACATTATATGGCCTCAATAAGTTGTACTTTAAAATATGTGTTTACATATGCATGCGTGTGTCTGTGTGTGTGTGTGTGTGAATGAGTGTGAGTGTGTGTGGTGTGGGTGTGTGTGTGTGAATGTGTGTGTGGTGTGGTGTGTGTGTGTGAATGAGTGTGTGTGTGTGTGTGGTGTGTGTGTGTGATGTGTATTTGTGGTGTGTGGTGTGTGTGTGTGTGGTGTGTGTGGTATGTGTGTAGTGTGTGTGTGGTATGGTGTGTGTGTGAATGGTGAGAGTGTGGTGTGTGAATGAGTGAGGTGTGTGGTATGTGTGGAATGTGAGTGTGTGGTGGTGGTGGTCATGTGTGTATGTGTGTGTGTATGTGGGTGTATGTGTGTACACATGCATATAATAGCAATTAAATTTTTAAAAGAGAACAAAAATTTGAAGGAGAGCTGATGTGGTATATGAGAGGATTTGGAGAGAAGAAAGAAAAGGGAAAAATGTAGTTAAATTAAAATCTCGAAAATAAAAAATAAAAATAAAAAAAAATTACAATTACCTACATCCTCTAATCAAATTTTCCTTCCAAACTCTTGAATGTAAATGGAAATTCAGAATAATTCATTTATTTTTCTAACACAATAAACTCTTATTTTTCATATGTGATATTTTAGAAATGAAGCTTAGCGGCCCATTTATTTCTTTAAAAAAAAAAAAACACTAGAAAGGTCAAGTATAGGTTCCTAATAAACTACCCAGTTCTCTCAGCTGTCTTATGTAACTCCCTGAATGTTTGATTTGCAATTCTTACATCTGTAGTATAGCAAACAAGCATCAGTCCTTCTCACACTTTCTGAAATACTTAATCTTTTGCTATGCAGGTAAGTTTTCCACCTCCTCTGACATGATTTCATAGTAGCATTATTATATTTATATATGAACAAAGGGCATGCAGTACATTAGCCAAAATAACTATGAAACAAAATATTTTATATTAATTTGTGAGTTTGATCTACACTATCATATACTGTTTTTGAAGAAACTCTAGATTCTTCCCCCATAATTTTATCAAATGACATTGATTGAATTTTGTACATTTCTGGTTGTTTTCAGATTACACTAACAATCATTTTTCTTTTAGCATCTGTGTCTAAATTAATTTCAAAGGAAGTATTTTTCTTTCAACTACAATTGTGCGGTAACAGTATTTATTGACAGGAAAGACATTTGAACCAAACATAAATGTTATTGCCTGTCATGGGGAGCATTTTCCTTTATACATTACCTTGCTATTTTTTAGATCATGGCTTGCATAATATGATACTATAGCTTAAAAATGATTTGGCGAATGTCTATGCTTTCTGGAAATGCACCACATTGTATTCGCAGTCAACAAAAACATTTTAAACCAGTTGCTTAGCAACCTGCATGGAAGGAAAAATTTACATGAGCACTTACAGAATAAATGTTTATGATATTAAATTCTGTAATAATATTTGTTATTAATATTATGAAACAAGCTCACCAATAATACTGACTTGTCTGATCTTCAAATTTTATTTCCAATTTTAAGTTTACTTATTTTATATATGAAAAGACTATAAAAATGTGAATAAAATCTAAGAGGAAGAGGGAAGAAATGGAGAGAGGGAGGGAGAGAGAGAGAGAAGTGAGGGAGAAAAGAAACAACAGTGAATCTAATATGCAGAGCCATTTCATTACTTGCAAGGGAAATATATTGTGATCCAAATTACTATGAAGTAACTATGTTTCCTTTTTCTGGGTGATGCTATATAGTCAAGACTATTAAAGTATTATAATTTGACTTCAGTGAGTTTCATATAAAATAATCAAAAATGGAGTGGAAAGTGAAGAAAAAATGATCTACAACTCCAGCTTATGCTTTTTGGCTTCGTTGCCATAAAATTCTTCTCTGCCTGGACACCTGTGACAAGCTGGACTTTCCTATTTGAATCCAGGAAAAATTTGGATACAATCTTTGCTGTCCAAAGACATTCTCATGACTTTGGAATAGAAGAACTTAACAAAGTAAGACAAACAACAGTTAGAAATTTTAGCATACCTTTTCTGTGATTTAATATAAACATATACACATGTTACATACAAATGAAGTGAATATATTATATATATGTATATTTAGCGTCAATATTATTTGTGCAGCAAATTCAGAAATTAAAGAATAATATAATAACAATTGTGAAAAATGCAGGAGAATTTTAATCCAGGTACATGACTATTCTATTAAGGAAGCACATCCAAAGATCTTCTAGATCTATGTGATCTGGCTTGAACTGTAGACAACCCCTTAGTGTACACCTTTAGGCCCAAGCAATGAAAGCAATCTTAGTTTACAGAAGGAAGCAGCCATGTTTGAAAGTGGCATCTAATTGAGAGACAAAATAAGAAACGGAGAGAATTTTGTCAGAATGAGTCAGAGATAGGATGCATTCAATTCTCCCAGAGACATGAAAGAGAAGTAATTTAAGATAGTAGCAGAGAGAGAGACAGAGACAGAGACAGAGACAGAGACACAGAGAGAGACAGAGACAGAGTGGGGGAGGGAGGGAGAGAGGAAGGGAGGGAGGGAAGGAGGAGGAGAAAGAGGGAGGAGGAGGACGAAGAGGAAGGAGAAAGAG
>NW_022652058.1:0-2759 GCF_011064425.1 Rattus rattus
TATAGATTTTTTGATAATACACATTTAGAAAAAGCTGTGTTGAAATATGAGTAACACATCGTACAAAAGCCTTCTCAAAGTGTACACATGTGAATGTGGCAGGTTCCATACTCCTTAGGGAATGTCTGATACTCACAACTAGGGACCTTTATACCTCTCTATTAAGTCTTCTCTGAATTGCATTGCTAAAATAATTTGGAATGAGTCAAAGCATACAATGACCCTTAAGCCCCTCTTTAAAGACTAATGTATGCGTCAGAGAATTCTAAAAAGTAGAGAGAAACACAGACATGCATTTGTTTGTCTTTCCATGAGTTTGTTTTCAACCTACAGCCCTCGATAATAAAACACAAGCAAAAAATGTCCCGAGCAAAAAAATCTCAGAAGTGAGAGATGGTCTCTACTTTAATGAAGCGATTTTTGGCATTACCGTTTCAGCTAATGGGGCAAGAAAACCTCCAACAATATTGAAAATATTTTTTATTATTTGTTTGTTTGTTTATTTGAGACTTAATATTTAAAACAATGCTAATATGTTTTTCCTAGTCTTTCTAAAATTCATTAAACATTAAACAAATATGGGTGGCAATTATAGAAGTATCTGGAACAAAAGATGGAAAAATATTCCACGTCTATGAGTCAACAGTTTGAAATGGTTTATTAATGAAGAAAATTGGAAACCATCTGTTTTTCCAATTTGATTAAACTAGAGAGTAATCATTGTGAATGGATCAGCTGTGGATGATACAAAACTATTACATATAAATGAGTCATGCATAATTCTCTACATATTTAAAATGAGGACTTTTGTATCAAATCACTACAATATACAATCAGATAGCACCACCAACTTTGCTCATTATTATAAATTAACACTAGGAATATTGTAGCATTTACAATGGCAGAATCTGCACTTGTTTGTTTTCATGAACAAGCGCTTCATTCTTGATAAATTTTAATTTCTACTCCCTGCTCAGCCAGACAAAATGACAAAGAACGTGTTAGTCACACTGCTCTTGAGTAGCTTGCAAGCTCTCTAGGAGACAAAAATACCTTAACATGGTAGACAACTAGTTATTACAAGAACTTTTAAAAAGATTACAAAAATTTGCCATTGATTAGCATTCTATAAGATTTACCTAGCTTATTATTATGGATATTCAGAATTTTATTTTCTGGGATCCTTTGAGCTAATCATGTATGACTCTACAAATATCTGATGTGAAAATGAAGACATGACATCACCATCTGAGAAATGTTTATACTTTCTAGGTGCTCAGTTCATACTTATTAAATGACAAACGAAGGAGTGTTCGAATCCTCCTGAATTTAAAAGATTTTTCCAATTCATTAAAGCACTCAGAGTTCTGCATGTTTCTGGAGCACAACTTCTGGTTTTTGTGGTTGCTCTTTGATTAAGCTACAGTATAATTAACTCTTTCAGCATTTGTGGTAATAGTGTTTGTTTCACAGTCATTATCGATCTTCCTGTTGGAAGCCTCTGACTTCTCTTTGGAAGAGTGGGCATTGTAAGGTCTGCTCCAAAAGACAGTCAGATAAAAGAAGTCTTGTTCAACTCCTCCATTGTTGGTGGGATTGCAAACTGGTACAACCATTCTGAAAATCAGTCTGGTGGTTCCTCAGAAAATTGACATTGAACTACCTGAGGACCAAGCTATACCTCTTCTGGGCATTTACCCCAAAGATACCCCAACATATAACAAAGACATGTGCTTCACTATGTTCATAGCAGTCTTATTTATAATATCCAGAAAATGGAAAAAACCCAGATGCCCTTCAGCAGATTAATGGATACAGAAAATGTGGTACATCCACACAATGGAGTACTACTCAGCTATCAAAAACAATGACTTAATGAAATTCATAGGCAAATGGATTGAACTAGAAAATATCATCCTGAGTGATGTAACACAATCAAAGAAAAACACACATGGTATGCACTCACTGATAAGTGGATATTAGCCCAAAAGCTCAAATTACCCAAAATACGATCCACAGACCAAATGAAGCTCAACAAGATGGATAACCAAAGTGCAGATGCTTCGCTCCCTCTTTAAAGGGGGAACAAAAAAATCCATAGGGGGGGATAGAGAGGCAAACTTTAGAGCAGAGAATGAAGGAAAGGCCATTCAGAGCCTGCCCCATATGTGAGATATATATATATATATATATATATATATATATATATATATATCACCAAACCTAGATAAGATTGATGAAGTTAAGAAGTGCATGCTGACAAGAACCGGATATAGATGTCTCCTGATAGACACAGCCATAACATGTCAAATACAGAGGCGAATGCTTGCAGCAAACCATTGAACTAAGAACGGGACCAACACTGGAGGAATTAGAGAAAGGACTGAAAGAGCTGAAGGGGCTTGCAACCCCATAAGAACAACAATGCCAGCCAACCAGAGCTTCCAGGGACTAAGCCGCTACCCAAAGACTATGCATGGACTGACCCATTGCTTCAGCTGCACAGGTAGGATAGGATGACCTTGTTGAGTACCAATGGAAGGAGAAGCCCTTGGTGCTGCCAAGGCTGGACTTCACTGTGTGTGGGGATTTTGGGGGTTGAGAAGCAGGGTTGGATGTGGAGGGGACTACCCTTATAGAAGAAGGAGAGGGGATGGGATGGGGGCTTATGTCCAAGAAACCAGGAAGGGGAATAACATTTGAAATGTAAATAAAAAATTATCCAATAAAAGGAAGAAAGAGGAGGAGGAGGAGGAGGA
>NW_022652059.1:0-2713 GCF_011064425.1 Rattus rattus
AAAATCTTGTGGGAGGAGTCTTGTGCAGCCTGGAAAACAGTGAAGAAATAAAAGACAAAAGGAAAGGCCAAAATGTCTAGGAGTTTGAATACAAGAAGTGTTATGTGGGGAGAGAGATCAAGACGAACGTGATGAATGTGAAGAGAGCCATGAATCCATTAGGAATCTGGTACAATCAGAGAAAATGGAAGGAAAACTTGAGAAAATAGGAAATGCAAATTCTATGTGCCTATATGTGTGTTTATAGACACGTGTGTATTCAAAGGTGTAATGTGAGCACAGGTAATTGGACCATAACAATGACAGAAACTAGCTCTAGCTAACACATATCGTTGACTTTGAGTCTTCACCTGAGGTCAAACCCACACTGCTCTATTTTTGCTGCAATTACCTCACCCTCTTGCACCTTTCACTCAGTGAAAGAAAAGAGTGTCCATTACTGTCACTCTAGCCACGTGCTGTGGTACATGGTACTGTGTCAACTCTGTTCTAGAGGTAGGGATGTAGTGTGGCTCATCCACTTACTTTGCATTCTTTTACAGTCCGGTAGAAAAGTGGGGACAAGCAAACATGGAATGAATTGAGCCATTCTCCTGTTTGATATTCACAATATCATCCTTCCATGTTTGCTTGTCCTCTCCAAGCTGACTGATAGATCTGGCTTTCGGTTCTACCAAATCTGCTCTGCTTACTTCCCAAACTAAAATTCATTCAATCTTCTGGTTCTTCTTTCTAACTTCCAACTGCCTCTGAACTGCCCCTGAACTGCTGAACCTTTCACTAACGCATCTCAACTATAACTGCATCGTACCCAGTGTACTGACTCCCATGGCTTGAACTGACTCTCCTCTGCTCTTTGTTAGTTTCTCTTTTCTGTGGCCAGTTTGTGAGAATTAGCCTGTTCTATCTCCAACTTATTCTGTCAAAACTTTCTTTCTCTGATTCATCACATTTTCTGCCCCTCAATTAGATGTCACTGTTTGGGATTAAAAGTATGTACTAAGGGCAAGTCTATATTCAATCCAGAGTAGTAAAAAGTGTGTCATTCCAGCAGGGCCACACAGTCCTAGAAGGTGTTTAGATGTGATCCCTTGCCAGAGCAGTCATGTTGCTGGATTCAAATTCCTCTATACCTGGCATAACAATGCTTCAGTTTTCTTCTAGTAAGCACCTGAGCCCTCACATTCCCATATCTATTCTCCACTGGTCACAGCGAAGGTGCTATAGCACATCTTACTGACCTCAATTTTATCATACTATTATTCAGTAAATGTGTTCTATCCATAGAGATTCTCACGAATGCCTGTTAGAACACTATCCACTAACACACAGTCCTCACCAGCATTTAATCTCTTTCCTCATCAACAAATAACTGCTACGCTTTTTCTCTTCCCACGATGTCTTCTGCACCCAGAACTATTTGCTATAGAATCTATAAATAAAGATTGTCAGAGCTTCTCACATGAAATCTGTGGGACATCCAATCTTCAGCACATTTACTTCTCACCTGAAGTTGACATTCTGATCGCAATCATTTCTTCAAATATCTTTCACATTGTTTTCTGTTACAAATTTTTCTCCTGGCTTCCTCCTGCTTTACTGCAATGTCCTCCTCTCAAACGTTGTTTTTCCTCTGTATTAGTTACTTTTCTCATTGCTATGCTAAAAATATCTGACAAAAGAAATTTAAAGGAGGTTAGCTGAATTTTGCTCCTGGTTTAAGAGTGGAGAGAGTCCATTATGGCTGACAATGAGGTCACTAGTTATATTGTGTCTATATTTAGTAAGACTATGCTCATGATTATAAATTCATATAAATTCAGAAAGAAGAAAAGGACCAAGGTTTATTCTTACCCTGCTTTCTCTATTTGATTCTGTTTGTAATACTAGCCCATAGAATGGTGTCACCCACTTCACATTAAGTCTTTCTTCAGATAAACTTTTCAGGAACCATTTTTTATTCACATTCTAAAAGCTTTGTTTCCATGGTAATTCTAAATCCAGTCAAGTTGACATAGAGGATGAGCCATCATATATCTAGCTCTTGTCAACTTGATACCCACACCTATCACTTTATATCATAACATTTCACCCCTTGCCCTTAAAGCCTCATCTTCATCCCATAATGCAAAGCATATTTATACCAACTATGTAAGTTCCCTATAGGCTTTAACAGTCTCAATTTTATTCAAAAGTCAAAAGTGTTTTCTATTACAGAGACAGTCTCTTAACTCTGAACTCCTATAGAATGAAATAACAAATCACATATTTCCAATAATAGCACAGAACAAACATTCACATTTCAAATGGAATGAATCATGAAATAAGCAAGAAAAAGATAAGGCCAAAGCAAGACTGAAATCCAACAGGGCAAACACGAAACCCTCTGTCTCCATGTTGGATACTTGAGTCTCTTGATGGAAGCTTCTAGGCTTCAATAACATTGGGTCATTTAATAATAACCACTCCTCTAGTTCTGTTGCCTGGAGCACACATAGTTCTTCTCTGGGACAATCTCCAACTCCATGTCTGCAGCTCTCTTCAGCAAACATTCCACAGTCCTAGCATGGCCAAACAAGCTTGGAGCACCTTAGCAACAAAAGCTTCCCCTTCTCTGATTCACACAAGTGAAGTGGAAATTTCTAGTTTCTTTAGAAACTCGGTTGTGTTTTTTAATGTTTTTCTTTTTTTTTTTTTTTTGTATTTTTTTTTT
>NW_022652060.1:0-2745 GCF_011064425.1 Rattus rattus
TGTGTGTGTGTGTGTGTGTGTGTGTGTGTGTGTGTGTGTGTGTGTGTGTGTAGAAGTTAGGGCTGGATCTTCCTCCCAGTCTCACATTCCCAGAAATAAGACCCAACTCAAAATATATTTACAAATGCCTTGGCAGGATAGCTAGGCTCTCCTCTGACTAGATCATAACTTAAAATAACCCATTTATTCTAACCCACATTCTGCGACATGGCTGGTTACCTGAGCTCAGGTACCATGAGTCCACCTCATCACATCTTCTGGTGAATCTCCTGCTCGCGGCTCTATCCCAGAACTCAATCTGCTTCCCAGATGCCCCACCCATCTTCTATTCTACCCTTTCCTATAGGCCATCAGCTTTCTAACTGACAGGTGATGCATCCATAGAATATGCAAGATATTCTCTTTACATAGGTGTGTATGTGTGTTTGTGTGTATGTGTGTGTGGGGGATGGTGTGTTTTGTGTGTGTATGTGCAGTGTGTGAGTGTGATGTGTATGTGTGTGAAATGTGTGTGGGGTATATATGTGTGTGATGTTTTGTGTGTTTTGTGTGTGTGTGTATATGTGATACATGTGTGTGTGATTGTGTGTGTGTGTGTAATGGTGTGTTTTGTGTGTGTATGTGCAGTGTGTGAGTGTGATGTGTATGTGTGTGAAATGTGTGTGGGGTATATGTGTGTGTGAAGTTTTGTGTGTTTTGTGTGTGTGCATGTGTGATATGTGTGTGTGCTTTTGTGTGTGTATGTGTGTATCTGCGTCTATGTGTGTGATGTATGTGATGGATATATGTGTGTGTGATGTTTTGTGTGTGTGAGGTATATGTGTGCATATGTGTGTCTGTGTCTGTGTGTCTGTCTGTGTATAAATGGGCTCCCAGCAGGGCCCCTGGAGCCAGAGCAGGCAGTTGGGAGCTGCCTAGCGTGGGTACTAGGAACTGAACTCAGGTCCTTGAAAAAGCAACCAAAGTCCTCTCAACCACTGAGCTCTCTCTCGCTGACTCCTGTAGTCATGTTTAAGCTTTACTCTATGCAAGTGAACCTCTAAGCCAGGCAACAAAAGATGAAGGGAAGCCCATCCTTTCTTTCGGTCTACAGTACTATAATACAAGAAAATGCCGCTAACCTCTGCCACCCAAGGCTTGTGCATTCATTTATGAAGGACTGTTTACTATTTCAGTAAAATCCGAACACGAAACCGTGAAATGGTAGCATTCTCGTCCCCCATATGGAAAGCCCGCCTACACAGCTCTGTCTGCCTTAATTATTCTCTTGCATTCCTGCTGGCCTCTCTTGAGTGAAGTGATATTTTAACACTTGTTTCTCTCCCCCTCCTCTGCCCCCTCCTCCTTCTTCCCTTCTCTTTCCCCCTTTTCTTTCCCCATATTTCTTCCCCCATCTGTTAAACTACATTTGCTTTTAATTTTTAAAAGAACAAAATCAAGTCTAAAGCTAAAATAGTATCTAAAATCCCTATCTCCATTCTAGTCCAGCTTGAGAGTTTAACCATGTAACTGTGTAAGAGTTAAGCAAAAGTTGAGAGCAGGGTATCTGAGGGTCACTTTACGGTCTGCAGAGTATCTAACTCCTCATTGCAGAGACTCTTCCTGAGAACTGGGGTGCCCCCTAGTTCATAAAAACCCATCCCAGTTAATAAAACCCATCTCTCGTCTCACTCTTCCAGAACACCAACACCAACAGCTCTTGTGATGCTCCACGTTTTAGTCAGCATCAAACATGGCATACTCTGCTTTCGAGCATTCCCAACTTGCTCCTGGGTCTAAATACTCCTCCAGGGAGAGTTCCCAGAGATAAACAAGCTATGCCATAGATCTTAACACATTGTAGAGCTCAAGGCAGACAGTAGAACTGCGGGATTCTTCACCTTCACAAGAATTCTGAGCTTCCTCAACAGCTTAGCCTTGCTTCAGTAAAAAACTACCAAAACTCAAATCCAGTCAGTGAGGGGCCTTCCCTTTCTTTCACTCACAGGATAGTGATACATTTATACAGGTATAATTAGAGTCCAACTTGGGCTTCTTAATTGCAGTAATAAAATAATTTAAGAATAGACTCAAACAAAAGCCCAGAAAAGACCATTTTATTATACTTAAAGGAGAAACCCCAGAGTAGGCAAGCTGTAAACCTCAGCTGCTGCCCAGAGAAAGATAGTGGAGGAGAAAGACTGTTTAAAGTGCTGTAAAGGTCACATGGCAGATAAGCAACCACACGGCCAGAGGGGGAAGCTTTCAAAAAAGAGTAAGGAAGCCCAAAATGTTGGGGGGGTGGAATCCCAAAGTGTCAAGGAAAGTGTGGTTAGACAGGAGATAGGAAGGTGGTGAGAAATATGCATTTCTAAGTAATTCAAAAGAACAGGCAGACCCATGGATTGTGGTCGGTGAGCCACTGCACCAGAGTCAGGGATACTGGGAAGAAAAGGTACAGTATTTCACTAAAGGACCAATTATTGCACGTATGTCCTTAGTGTGGCTGAAGGTGAGCCCACCTTTCTTGGAATGACCCCTTACCCAGAGTGAGTGAACCAACCCTACTGGAATATTACGTCTATACCCAGGCCAGAGATTTTATTCCCTTGAGCAGAAAGTTTTGCTCTAAAGACAGTATCAGAATATGCCTTATGTTTGTTTACACGGTACCATACGCAGTAAAAGACACATGGTAAAATACACAATTTCTGGAGTCCAATAACACAGATGAAAAACCAAGAAATTACAGAATCAAGAAATTGC
>NW_022652061.1:0-2740 GCF_011064425.1 Rattus rattus
CTGAGGGGCAAGCTCTGAATACAACACAGACACGACCCAGGAAACTGCCAAGCCTGCTCCTCAGGACACCCCACACAAGCTCTCTAGCTGCCTTCACTGCTGCTCAACTCTGTGAAACCTAGAAAACACAGAGAAGGAAAAGACCTGGAGTTCTTTTCTCTTTAAAGACCTCTTTATGTATTTTGTCTACATGGGTACTTTGTCTGGATGTACATCTATCTGCACACCAGAATAGGGCATCAGGCACTTCAGAGCTGCCATGTGGTTGCTGGGAATTGAACTCAGAACCTTTGGAAAAGTATTCAGCACTGCTAACCACTGAGCCATCTCCCGAGCCCTAGACTTGCAGTTCTCTCTCTTTTTTTTAAATTTTTATTTATTTTATGTATGTGAGCACACTGTAGACTGAGTATTCTGTAGGTGACTTCAGACACACCAGAAGGCTTCGGATTCCATTACAGATGGTTGTCAGCCACCATGTGGTCCTGGGAATTGAACTCAGGTCCTCTGGAAGAGCAGTCGGAGCTCTTACCACTGAGCCATCTCTCCAGCCCGACTACCAGTTCTTAAAGCCACTTCACATACTCAAAGCCAAGATGTAATCTCTGACCCTACAGCCTCATACGCCATTCTGCTATAAAATGAAAGTCCTGCATGGTCGTGGAAGGAACTGCATGACAAGATTACAAGCCCTGGAAGTGAGCCAGCAGGGTATGAGGCTCCACAAGTGTTGACAATGGTGGGGCATGAGGTTTGTTTGTATAATATATATATAACTTCATGTTCCTCCATTGGGAAATATTCTCCCAGTCAAGGTTTTGGTGGAAAAGGGGATATTCTCTCTGCTGAGGCTGATGACTCCATTATTCTTAGAAGCAGCAGTGGTCCAGAAGGTGAGGGAATGTCTAATGTCTCAGTAAAATGGTAAATGCTGAAAGCTTTAAGGCTGTGGGAAAGAACTCTGAAAACATGAGTACAAAAATATATAATTTTTCAACTATGCAAATTATGAGAATGCAAAATTAATTGCATAAGGAGTTTCATGGACCTAAATGAACAGAGGCAACTTTTAAGATGTTAAGGAAGCAATTAAGGAAGGATCTCAGAACAAGAACTACCCAGCCAGCTTACTGCCAGTGCTTACAAAGGCAGGCAATTCATTTGCCAACTTTAAAAAAAATGTACTTGCAGTCCTTCTCTAAGGATCCAGAGGGTAAGGTCATAAAAGGCTGATTCAAGAAATAATCAGAGGGGAACCTGGAGTGGATGAGTGAATTGATATGTAAATAAAAGACTGGGCTTTGGTCTGACAGAGCTGAGCTATCTGACTGAGCTATGTGGTGATCTTCAGAGAGCTGTCTCCAACAGAACATAAGGCTGTTAGCTTCTACCCCACAATTTGACTTTGGGTTTTTCTTTCTGCCACTCTTGAACACCCCTTCCCCAGGACTGTCAACTAAGCCACTGCTGGCCCTTGGCAGACTCTTTCTCTGTTACCTCTTGCCTCTATGTGGTCGGTCTCCTCCTTAGGCTATCCTGGAAGAGACACTGCTGCTCCTTCTTAGTCCTCCTGGGATGTGATCGGGAGAGCTGCCGATTTGTTAAGGTGACACCCAACTACTATGCCTCAGGCCACGTGTACAAGCCCAGAACCAGGCTGATCTTACTTCTACACTACCTCAGGGGCCTATCAGAGCCTGGTTAATAACAAAACTTCCAAGATTCCATGACAGGCTTCAAATTGGCAGTTCAGGAGACTAGGCCTAGATCTGTTTCCAAGAACTGGGCAAGTCCAAGCAAGCCAGTTACTGGAAAAACCCCAGACCTTGGGCAGCCAATCAGAAACTGCCAACACCACCAGAAGCTGACCCACCACCTGCCAGAGCCAAGCAAGGGCAATGGGTCAGCAGCAGTTTCC
The DNA here is from genome assembly GCF_011064425.1 of Rattus rattus. Lineage (NCBI taxonomy): Eukaryota > Metazoa > Chordata > Mammalia > Rodentia > Muridae > Rattus > Rattus rattus. The sequence continues at coordinate 1,919 of NW_022652061.1, forward strand.
AGGCTCCCCCAGCAGCAGTTTCTAGTCCTTCCCTCCACCCCCAATAGTGGTTCTAGGATGTTCTAGACAAATGGGGGTGAGAGTTCACTTTGGGGGTCTCCACCTTGGTAATGGAAGATGCCAACATGCTGGACTGCTGCTGAATAAAACACTCTGCTTTTATATACTATTTGAATCCAAGATACCATTCTTCCTCGAATCACAGACACTTACACTATATGGAGGATCCCATACCCTTCTCTGAGCTTGTCTGGGGAGTTCAAAAATTCCATGTGCAGAATGTCATGTAACCTTGGTCAAGAGTATAGGTATGCATGCCTTCCTTTTTACTGTTAACAGCCCATTCAGCAAGCACCTGAGATTCCTGAAATGCTTCCCCATGCTAATGAGGCATTCTGGTACCCGAAGCCTTCAGCCAATGATCTTTGCCCATCCTCGATGCTTCTACCACCTAACGCCCAACCCCCAAAGTATAGAAGGCTTGAATCACCCACAGGTAAAGTTGACCTGCCTCTCTCCATCTGTCCCGAGGTGTCTTCTTCCCCCTATGTACTCAAGGGGTTTCCAACCCATCCCTACCTGGCATCATTGCTCCCACTGCCCTCATGGGCCACTGCTCACGATTGGGGGCCAATATTTGCTGAAGATCCCCAAGGCCAGGGAGAGATGCAAATACCCACAAACCTTAATGTTTTAAGGACATTCTAGTACTGGATATGGAACATACCACTCTCAGGCTGAATTAATCCCTCCCCCAGCATCCTGCTGTACTTTGACATCCATCCAGTATTTACTCAGCCCTCAGAGACCTGTACCTGCTCC
>NW_022652062.1:0-2719 GCF_011064425.1 Rattus rattus
AGAAAAGCAGCTGATTGTTTCAGCTGAAAACAAATCTGTATCTTTTTATTCCGGTATTGATAGCAGCTACCTGTTGATTTGTAAGGTTTTTTTTTTCTTTTCTTTTTTTTTTTTCGGCTGGGGACGTAACAGGGCCTTATGCCATAGGCAAGCGCTCTACCACTGAGCTAAATCCCCTAAACCAGTTTTTTTGTTTTGTTTTGTTTTTTTTGTTTTGTTTTTTGTTTTTTTTTTTAGACTGTTTTTTGCCTTTGATACTTTTGCAGGTCCTCTTGCGTTTACTTCTCATGCTACATACATATTCAACTGCCCCTGGGATCTTGACTCCTTGCCTCCTATGCCCTGTCTCATTGTGCTGTCTCCTGAAGATGGTACCTTATTTCCTTGTGTGTTTCCTAGCTATCTACCATCGTCTGATGATGAAACTTCCTGGGAAACTTCTTTAAGACCTGAGTATGGGGGCTTTCTCTGGTGAAGTTCCCCCTTTGCTTCTATCATGAACAAACTAAGACCTTTTACAGTTTCTAGCGTTCAGCATTTAGAACACAGACGTGAGTGTGAGCCTCTGGTTTCAGATCTGCAGGAGTGTCCCATTTCCATTATCAAGGAAGTCCATCAAGTCACCTACACAGCGGCTTCGTCAGAGGTTCCCCTCTGTGTGGCAAGCAACTCTTCTTTTGTGTCAGCATTTAACAGAAGGTGTCTGACAATCATGTCCTGGATGTGCCAAGGGCTATAATCACTGGCCTGCTCACCTTAGAGAGATATTGAGATGGGAGATTCATGATCACCTCCAGCAGGTGCTAAGCAAACTGGTTCACGTCCCAAGGAGACTCAGTCAGCCTAGCATTGCATTCACAGCACATTCCTCACCTTCCACCAGCCCAGCGAGATGGTTGTTTATGAGTTCGTTGGTTGAGAGCAATAGGGTTCAATGTAACCACACTGCTTTAAGAATATCTCTACTAAGTAAATCCAAAGACATCCAAGGCAAGCTTCCCTTGACATCAAAGGTCAGCACCCCTCCTGCTCTCTACACAAGCATGGCCAGCTTGATCCCTGGCTTTTATCAGATATAAAAGTGGTACAGTGTCCATTCTTGTGACTCCAATAGCCAGAGTGAGGACAGTGGGACACTGTCTTCTCTCTGTATCTCTCATAGCCAGGTAAGTGGCCAGAGAGAGCCGTGTTAGCTCTGGATTAGGATGACCTACATCACCAGTCATCTTTAGGAATCCATCTCGCCTGTCAATCAATAATAAGGCATTCTGGTTGCAGCTTACCAGGCAATAATAGAAGCATGGCAGGTGTGGTGTGGCTTATATGAGCAGAGCTACCAGGGTAAGCAACGTTCTCCATGAAGGTTGCTGTGAGAGAGAGAGAGAGAGAGAGAGAGAGAGAGAGAGAGAGAGAGGCTTCATTTGTCCCAGAGCCACATCTATAGCCAACCCACACACTGAGGACCCTCGGGTTCTCATGGCCGCTCCATGTGGAGTCATCACATGGGGATTGTAGAGGAAAGCTGTGTGACCTCTGGCAGAATAGCACCTGCAAAGGGTAAGGAAATCTTCAAGAGAATTTCTAGAACTAGACATGTTCTGACTTTGGCTGCACCTGATAGTTCAGTATACAGGGGAGAAAAATTCCTTCTTACCTTCCCTGTGGGTACCAAGATGAGAAGTGCTGGAGCTCTGGCCACTCGCCTGGCTATGAGAGAGACAGAGGGATGCACAGAGAAGACAGTGCCCCACTGGCCTCACTGTGGCTGTGGAACCCCAGATTCTCCCCTCTGGGACGGCTCTGGGTGGGGCTAGATCTGACCCAGGGATGGCTGACAGTGGTTATGCATGGCTTGCTTACCTCCTGATGGAATCCAGTCTGGTCAGATGATTAGCTTGATCTCAGATCTCCTGAGGGAAGCAGGATTAGCGATCAGTTAGAACAGCAGAAGGGGACCTGGGAATGGGGGCAGGTTTTCTGCTGAGTTTGAATTTCATGCCTGAGATACTCAACAAAGCCTACACATCCCTTGTCATCAATCACCCTGCTGTATTTCAGCTATCTGGGTGCTTAGGACCTGGACAGGAACCCAGCCAGGCATGTACAAATCTATCTTCCCTGGGGACTGCAAAGTTTAGTTGTCACTACGATTGAGCATCGAGGTTCCCTTGACCCCTATATCCCCTCCCAACACCTCACATACAAACACAACATGGGTAGTGTATACGGCAGACACAACCGTGGCTAGTGACACACATGTGTGTGTACATACGCACATGTGTACACACACACACACACACACCACAATGGCATGCCACATGTATACAGCATACAGTTCACATGGACACTCCACACATAACACATCTGACACATGCACATTCACATCATGTATACCACACATGTGTAGTTGCACACACCTCCACCTGAATACAGGGAACATAGAAAGTGATGGTAAAACGTTTGAACTGAGCACCAGACATCCTTGGCTTCAAGCACTAGTCTTTGAATAAATTTATTTTTTGAAGTGATGCCCCACCGTTTCTCTCCATGCAGTTTTTCCCCAGTAAAGTGGAAAATAACATTTCCCACCACATTTTGCTTGATGTGGTCTGCTCCCTGAGAAGAGAGGAATAGTAGAGAGGTAAAGGGTATAACCCTGAGGTCAGAGCCACTGCACCCTACACCGCACCCTACACTGCACCCTACACTGCCTCCTACA
>NW_022652063.1:0-2720 GCF_011064425.1 Rattus rattus
AGCAAAAAGAAAAAAAAAAAAAAAAAAAAAAAAAAAAAAAAAAAAAAAAAAAAAAAAAAAAAAAAAAAAGAAGTAAACGCTAAACTGGAACGTGTAGCCTCAATATCTTTGTTGATGTTCTTTTCTTCACACACTTCGAGTGTGTTATATTTAGTGAATGTCTAGATGTGAGTCTGGAAAAAAGAGAATCAAAGGTGACTCTGAGATTTGAGGCTAGAACAGTGGTCCTCCTGGTGTAAGCAGGACCTCAGAAGATAGACACTGCTACAATGATTTGGTGATAAGGCTCAGTTCCCACTGGGAAGCAAGCAGGCACAGATCTTAGAGAGGGGTTTGACCATGACTGGGGCAAGCTACTTTTAGAAAATGAAGCTGTCTTAAGTCTCCACAAATCAGAGTGAACGGATTGTTGATATGCTGTACAGTAAGTGTGGTACAGATTTAATACATGAAAATGATTCATTAACCTGTACCATATGAAGCAAAGACCGAAAAGGGATCAGAACCAGAAAGCATTATGGTGTGTGTGTAAGGGATCAGAACCAGAAAGCATTATGGTGTGTGTGTGTGTGTGTGTGTGTGTGTGTGTGTGTGTGTGTGTGTGTGCACTAATAATAGTTTTGTGTAACTTCCGAATATGAAGAAATCATATGACAACTTGACACCAATAAACAAAGTCGCTGTTATTAAAATATGGTGTTGGCTCATTAGCAGAAACAAGGTGACTACAGTCCAAGAAACAGAATGAGAACAAGTTGAAGCTGACAGATAGGCTGTGATCCTGGAAGGGCAAACAGACGAGATCTGGCATGGCTTGAACCCATACAAGGACCTTTCCAATATTGTGTAGTTTCTACCTAGTGGATTGAACTTCCCCTGATAAAGAAAAGTAAATAAAACAAAATGGATCAGTGAGAAACTGATGAGAAAAAAGGAGGTGGGTAGAGAACAAGGTAGCCATAAAAAAGCAATTAGAAGGAAGCCTGGTGAATAAACTTAGGACATAGTCAAGGTGGCTGTCTTAGATCCTGTTTAAGATCCAAAGGGTCCTTGAGACGTCTCCGGGCGATTCTAGGACTTGTATGAAAGAGTGTCCTGGACAGAGGGAATCCAGTGCAGATGTCGTCCATAGTTAGATGCCAGTGAAGTCTACAAGGAGGGCTCATCTGCAGCTGTCTTGGCTTCTAGGGAGGGACTTGGCTAAACCGCCTCAGCTCCCCTCCAAACAGCATTTACTCTATGGATGGAGCTATGCTGACCCCTTCCATAAGGCAATGCATGAGAGCAGGAAACAATGAGGCCTGGAGTATGAACAGGGACTTGTTAGGAAGAGTTTGGAGGCCATCAGAAGGGGGCCAGACTCTTGAGCAATTTAAGACGCACAGGACTGCAGCGACCGCTGATGGATCCAACGGTGAAATGGAATGAAATAGTGTTTAGTAGATAAAAAAAAAAGACTGGTAAAAATAAATATTGGGATTTTTGATATTAAACCAACATGATAAAGTTGATTCCTCCTGATATTGAATACCCAGGTCAGACACATGTTAGGGAAATATCATCAATAATTTCAAAAGAAAACAGAAGCTCAAAGAAGAACAGTAAAAACAAACTAACTCTTAGTATCTCTGCACATTTTATTCATTGATGTTTTCAATCCATCAAAGTTGGGCATCGACAAGTACAGTACAGTGAGAAAGGAAGAAAAATGGAGGAAACTGCCTCAAGCCTGCAGAGTAAGAATTCACAAAAACAAACTGCCATGTGCATCTGGACCAGCCATTCTCAACCCTCCTAATGCTATGACCCTTAAGTACAGGTCCTCATGTTATGATGACCCCAACCATAAAATAATTTAGCTGCTACTTCATAGCTATAATTGGCTACTGTTATAAATAGTATTGTAGTATCTGATATGCAGGATATCTGATATGCAACCTCAAAATGGGTTGCAACCCATGGGTTGCGACTTGCAGAGGGAGAGCAACATTCCAGGACACTTTATTCCTTAAACATCACAGCTCTTAACCAGAGAGTGCAAACATCAACGAGGACTGTGTCAAACTGCTTCGAATCTCTTTAAATGAACATAGTTTGGACATATTTCATGGAGCAGAAAGCCGGGCTAATGAGATTGATGACAAGATTCTAGAAATTACTATCCTCTTTTTTCTGGCATTTAATAAGCAAGCACACATTCTATCAGCATCTGAGTCCAGTGTTTGACATCTGTGCCAAAAATAAATCATGTAAATTACAACAAAAAAAACCCCACACTGAATCAACTAACTAAAACTTAATGTGAGGTTTTCCTTCAGCTTTGAAATTAGCCAGAGCGTCACTATGCATAATGTGCTTTGTTTACATAGAAATATTAGACTCCCAACAATACTGAGCAGAAGGCACCTTAATGACAGAAATGTATATAAGAGCATTGACTTAAAGATACAAGAAAAAAATATTTTTTCCAGTGAGAAATCTTTCTAAATCACTCTGAACATAACTGCCCACTGAGGAGAACCTCCACATTTTTTTTTTTTGGAAAGGCCAAAACACTGGGTCATTTCTGTGACTGATATTCAGAATACTAATAAAGACAAGTTTAACTGATTGAGTCTTTGGAAAGTTACTGTAAAAGTGAATGACTCAGATAAGAGAGCGTGGCAGACAATGCCTCTGTGGGATCAACCACTAAGGTGGGGATAACAAAATGTAAAGTC
>NW_022652064.1:0-2730 GCF_011064425.1 Rattus rattus
AGTGCTCATTTTGACAGCTTTTTTGAATCACACATCAGTCGTAATGCTGGTATTTCTGGCGGGGTGCTAGACTTCACCCGAATGCTCAGGAGGGCGGCTGCCAAGACGGAACAAAGAGAATTATAAATGAACCGGCGGCATCACAAACACTTGGAGTGTGTGTGTGTGTGTGTGTGTGTGTGTGTGTGTGTGTGTGTGTGTGTGTGTGTCCCCAGCAGAAACAGTTTTGGAAGCTAAATGGTGATCTCTCCTAAGAATACTCTGCTAAGAATCTCGCCCAAGAATACTCCGCTTCCATCTGGTGAGAACCTCCCTTATGGACGTTGTCCTGTACCCCAGTATTCTGGAGCCTTCCTTCCTCCCTTCCCCTCCCCACCTTAGGAGTAAATCTTTTCAGCTTTGGATTGCTCATCTCTCACAACTAAGATTCCTCATGAGTCTCTCTCTGTGTCACTGCTGTGGAAAGAAATTCCCATCCACCTCAAAGAGAAGCAGATGTGTGGGGTGAGCGTAGGAAGGGAAATGGGCCCCTTCGTCTCTCGCCTTTTCATCCCTTTCTTGCAGGCGCTCTCCCGTTCTGTTTGAACAGCTCTTTGTAATAGTCATCGTCTCTCACACTGTTATGTGTGGACTGTTAGGTTATGAGGAAGTCTCCCTTTGGGCTCCTTAGCGGTTAGAGCTGTTCACGTGTGCTCTGAAGCTTTGCCTTCTCTCCCAAAAAGTAATCCTACAGGTAAGATTCTAGTTTCAGTTCTTTTTCCACGTCGCCCAGGCTGGCCTCCACTTGCCTCAAAGCTGAGGATGTCTTTGAACCTCTGATCTTCTGCCTTGACCTCTAAGTCACTGTAGCTGGTGGGAATATTTTGAATGGTGGATCACAAACGGTAGAGGTGTAGGGTAAAACACCACGCACTAAGAGAAGTGAAATGATACAGACACAGTCACCCTCCCGGGCCTCCAGATCTCTTCCTCCTTCTCTTTGGAAGTAAACTGTTCAGAGATGCCATATGCCATTCTTGTGCACACATGTCAGAAATAACTTAGTTTCTGGATGTAGAGACACGCTATCGTATTCCATGTGTTTATGTGATACATGTGGCTAGCCCCAGGTCAGCGATTCTTGAGTCACGCTTTTGGAATGGCTAGGCTGTGCGTTATGTAGAGCGGAGACTCATTTGAGGATTCTGGACTTGTCAGTGTGCCTGCTAAAGATTTATTTTATTTTTAGTTATGTGTATATGTTCGTGTCTCTTTGCGGGTGTGTTCACACGTGAGGGAGAGTGCCCACGGAATCCCAGAAGTAGTTGTTGGCTATCCTGGAGATGAAATTACATAGGCAGCCGTAAGCTGCCCAGTGAGGTTCTGGGAATCAAACTTGGATCCTCTACAAGGACCGTGTGTGCTTTTAACGGCTGAGCGAGCCATCTCTCCTGTGTGAATTTGCTCATTTGCACCACCAAATCATGTATGTATCCATGAACTCCACAGTAAGTAGTAAGGTTGATCACATAACATAGATTAAATGTGATATGTGATTAAATATGCCTTGTTATAGCTCTCACTTTGTATACAAGTAGTCTTTTCACGTTTAGTGTTGGTTTTTATCAAGTTCATGCTTTTCGGTCAGGCTATGCTGTGTTTTAAATGTTTACTTCTCTTTGGGATGGGCATATGTGGAGGTTGGAGGACAGCTCGCAGAAGCTGGTTCTCTACTTCCTTACATGCTCCGGGGTTAGAACTCAGCTCTTCAACCTTTGCTGTACGTGACCTTGATTTACAGCACTACTGGTTGTGAGTTCCAGAATCTACTGTATGTTGTCTATAAACACACACACAAAACACATATTTATGTATTGATTTCTGTGCTAGCCTGTCAGCAGAGATGGTAGGAGTGGGGTTTCCTGGTATACAGAATCCAATGGATTTTGCCTAGGGCCATTGGTCCACTGTTACAAGTCTGTGTGTGGTACCTCTGTAGAACTTAACCACTCCCAGTGAGCTAGGTGTGAACAAATGAACAAACTAAAATTCTGTGATGAGCATTTGAACATATTTGTCTGTGCCATTACAGTGAAGGTATTTGTCTAGTTCTCCTGGTGCACGCAGTTCAGAGGAATGGCAGCCTCATCTTCAACTGAAGTAATGGTCACTGAAATGCTTTTTCTCAATGTCGTCAATATGTCGGTCGGCACTGATTGGGGTCACATATTAATACTAGCAAATGCCTCCTTGGTACTAAAATAGTTTTGACAGTGACTGCCTATCCATGAATTTACAATGTGCTTTTTATGATAAAATTTTGAGTGTTTAAAAAAGAAATTAGTTGCCTTCCACTTTTAGGTTTAATTTTGAGCAAGGTAAATTTAGGTTGGACGTGTCAGTAGAAAACGCCGTAATTACGTCAGATAATACTCCTTGAATTCTACCTTTGATCTTGGGGACTGATTGGCGCATCTGTGCATTTTCTCAGTAATGTCACAAGGAGGTGGATTTTCTGCTTCTGTTTTACAGAAGTGGGAGCTGAAGTACAAAGAGGTTGAGCTGCCGGTCCACACTCACCCTGTGATTACAGCGACGCACTCAGGGATTGAAACTTAACCTTCCCAGCTCTCCAGCTCCTAGTGTTAATCGTGTGTTATGCATGGCTCCATTGACCACTGAACTTTATACCTTCTGAAGGCTTAAAGTGTGTGAGTGTGTGTGTGTGTGTGTGTGTGTGTGTGTGTGTGT
>NW_022652065.1:0-2750 GCF_011064425.1 Rattus rattus
TTTCTTTTTTCTTTTTTTTTTTTCGGAGCTGGGGACCAAACCCAGGGCCTTGTGCTTCCTAGGCAAGCGCTCTACCACTGAGCTAAATCCCCAACCCCTACAATTTTCTTAACAAGGAAAACCTTCCTTTCCTTCTGGAAGTGGCCTGTACAAATTCTTAGGGGAATATTGATTCCTATCTAAAGATCTTTTAAATAGGATGTTCAAAAAGGTTTGGCAAAGATCATGAAATTAGGATATGTGCTGCGGTTTTTCCCTTGGAGTATTTTCACAGTGTGTATGCCAGAATAGCCACATGGCCCTGGGGAAATCTCAATAATATTTCATCGCACCTATCAGAGTTAAGGCAGAATGATTACATCACCCTAATGTACCTATCATTTTAGTGACCAAAGACATGTTGTAAGATCAGTGGGGCTACTCAGGGTAACCATGTAACACTAGAGAATGTCAGCCACAGTGCTTCAGTTTCCTTATTACTAGGCTGTGCCCTTCTCTACGGTAGCATGATGTTCTAGAACCCTCTCTCTCTTAAGGACATGTGTGTCTCCTGCTGTGAAACTAGGCATTACCTACTGGAAGCCTATAAATACAAAATATCTCAAATAGAAATCAGATTACATACCTATACATTTTTAAAGAAGGTGTGGTTGTTTGAATGAGATCAGCCACCACAGACTCATAAGTTTTCATGCTTGGGTCCCAGCTGTGGACAGTTGAAAAGAATTGGGAGGCGTGGTCTTCTTAGAGGAGGTGTGGTCTTCTTAGAGGAGGTGTGGTCTTCCTAGAGGAGGTGTGGTCATCTTAGAGTAGGTGTGGTCTTCCTAGAGGAGGTGTGGTCTTCTTAGAGGAGGTGTGGTCTTTTTAGAGGAGGTGTGGTCTTCTTAGAGGAGGTGTGGTCTTCTTAGAGGAGGTGTGGTCTTCTTAGAGGAGGTGTGGCCTTGTTGGGGGAGTTGTGCCACTAGAGCTAAGCTTTGACATTTCAAAAATTTAGACCAGGGGTTGAGGGGGAGACAAAAATTTAGACCAAGCTCTGTCTCTCTGTCTCTGTCTCTCTCTATCTGTCTCTCTCTCTCTCTCTTGACCTGTGCCAACCTATGGATTGGGATAAAAGTTCTCAGCTACTGCGCCAGCACCATGCCTGCCTATATACTGCCATGCTCCCTGCTATAACGAAAATGGACTAATATGCAGAGACTATAAGCAAGCCCACAGATAAGTGTTTTCTGTTATAAGAGTTGCCTTGGTATAGTGTGGCGAAAGTAATTATCTCCTCCAACTTTTCACACCCACATAGGAATGTAAGCAGTTCCATGTGTTCATACTCTAGCCAGCTCAGCAAGTTTCATTGTCCAGTTATAATAGAATTTAGAAGATGAAATTCTTCTACTGGAAAGGCAAACACTACTGTACCCTTGTCAAGCGGTGTCCAGTACAAAATCTCATGAATCTCAGACTTGTGGCTTGGAGAGGAAGCCCTTGCACACTCTGGAAGAACTTCTGAGAATTTAAGTGGTACCAGCAATGTTATGTTCACATAACATGCCAGTGTTGCTATTAACATGACCTGGGTTTTTCCATGACTGTTAGCCTGTGTGGTTAAGCAGTTTGTAATTTTATCATGCTCTTTCCTAACTTTGTTCCGAGATCTATCACCACCTCCTGTCTAAAGGGCAGCAATGCCTGTGTTTAGTGTCTTCTAGGATTTTCACTGATCAACATGTTTATTTTCTTTCAGTCTCTGGCTGTGATTGACAGTACCCAGTAAAGACTGTGTGAAGACATCTTTCCAGTACGGATATCATTGCTGAGAGGTGATCCCTGGGAATTCCTGCCTTGTCCTCTATACAATTAGGTGGCTTCTTGTTTGTGTTGCCATCATTACACACAACAGAGTTGTTAAAACCTTGCCTTCATCATCTCTCTTACTGAAAAAAATGTCATCAGTTTGTTAATTGAGTTTGTCTTCCCATCCAGACTTTTGTTCTGAAATTAGGGACCTGACAAGAAAGAGAACAAAACCATTGATGTTTCCATTAAGCCTAGTGTAATTAATAAATTGTTTACATCATAAAGAGCAAGCATGTTGGTAAGAGTAAAAGAGCTGAAGAGGCTTTCAGAGATAGCAACAGTGGCAGTTCTGTGTCATTACCAAAGTAGAGAGGAGAAGGGAAGGAAGTTCCAGAGATGGGAGAGAGAGAGAGAGAGATCAGGGAGGACAGGAGTTGTGTGTGGAAGGGCACCACTATTGGCAACCAGAAACTGGAGGTAGCAAATAAGGATAGGAAGGAAGGTGGATAAAGAAATGTTTCCGTTCATCTGTTTTGTCACCCCTTGTTGGTACTCCCCATTATCTACCTTATTAGACTTAGAATCACCATGGATGTTCGGGTGTGTCTGGGAACATGTTTCCAGAAATAGTTAACTGAACAAGGAAGGCCTGGTGGGAACCTGGGCACGCAAAGCCACAAGGAAGACTGAAGGAGGAAGTGAACTCCTCACCAGCCCTTTGCCCATTGGCTGCAGCTGCCTCACAATTCTGCCCTCAGCACCTCCCCTAACCAGGGAACCAAAACAAACCATGTCTTCCGGAAGTTGCTTTTGTGAGGTGTTTTGTCACCTAGGCACCACAGAGAGAGGGGGGAGACTGGCTCAGCTTGGAGAGGCAAAATCAGAAACCCTGGAATCATTCTATGTGGTTTTTAAAGTTGACATTGATTTCTCATGGTTACCAAACTTTAAGCGTCAGA
>NW_022652066.1:0-2337 GCF_011064425.1 Rattus rattus
TAAAGAGACATCACCTCGATCTGTTAAAATGGCTAGGACCAATATGTCAAAAGACAGCAAAAATGAGTGAGCATATGGAAAAGAACACCCACACACTGTCTACAGACATGTAACTACGCAAAACACTGTGAAGATTCCTAAAAGCACAAGAAAGCAATCAAATAAAAAAAACTTTTCTGTGTGGGGAGGTGGGGGAGAGAAAGAAAAGACGGGGAGGGGAGAGAGAGAGAGAGAGAGAGAGAGAGAGAGAGAGAGAGAGAGAGAGAGAGAGAGAGAGAGTGTGTCTTTAAGAAAGGAAATTCTGTGACTGTTTTTGACAACATGTATGAGTCTAAGTTGAATTATCTAGGTTGAATAAACCAGACAGAGAAGGGCAGGTATTTTTTGCTCTCTCCTGTAGATGGAATTTAAGGAACAGTGTGGACAGTGGTTTCCAAGGACTGGTGGGGCAAGTGTGGTTGTGTTACAAAGTTTCAGTTGTGCTGTTTAAGGACCTGCTTAGAAATATATTGTGTCAAGTGCAGGCAAGTAGACAATATCATGTACTTCGAAATTGGTGGGTGTAGATCTGAAGTGTCCTCACCATATGCACAAAAATAAAGTCTAAGATAAAGGATTTGTTAATGAATTTGGCAGTAACAATTGTTAGTTCTTGAGTAAGGTCTTTGAGTAACAGGAGTTAACTTTACTCTTTAACCTTAAATCCGATCTGGATCTGTCCTAAAGCCTGATTTTTATGGCATAAGGCAAAAAATAAAAAATAAAAAACAAAATCTGTCTTAACTTTTGTATTCAAAGCATTAGCTAAAAGTCAGCAGCAACATAATTGCCTAGAGACTCCATATAAATGCAGAACCTCAGGCCCTAGCTCCAGAACCATACAAGTTAGAATCCGTGTTTTAACAAGATCCTTAGGTGACATGCAGGAGAAACATCTACTCCCAGATCCAATCTCACTGTCCTATATACTGTCTTTTCATTTAAAAAAAAATCTGTGACTTAAATCCCTGCATCCAACAAGCAATCCAATGCATGCTGCTGCTGCTGTCAGCTAACGTGGCCTCTGGGTTCCAGCTGCAGTTTCCCCTGTTACCCATGTAAGTGCTGCCTACCTTCATTGCACTGCAGCCCCCTCCAGCCTGTGGCACAGGAACACCCATAGGGGTCTGGCAGACAGAACACATATGACTTGCATCCCTCTGATCCACTACACCGTTCCTTACAGGTCCTGCCAAATGTGTGTGGCTCACAGGCTGTGGGAGGAAAAGATACAAAGGCTGATTCAGAATCAAATCGTAAGCCCTTGAAAGGCGGGACTCAAGCCGTTTAGTCACTTACCCTTCTCACACGTCCTCCCCATAAACCCAGGAGGGCAAATGCACTCCCCAGTATCTTCCTGGCAGACACCATTGTTCTTGCAAGTAGTACAAGGACGGTTACAGTCGGGTCCCCACTTCTGAGCTTCACATCCTATTGTTAAAAACAAAACAAAACGAGGAGACGTGGAGGTGGAAAGCATATTCACTAAATGAACTGTTGTTATCGAGCAACTAACACGTGACAGCCATTTTAGCGAGCAATGAGAATGAAGACAAAATATAGGTCTGTCGCCCTAAAAGTGAACAGTGAACTATGGAATGAGATCGATAAACAGTAAAAATGATGGAAACAGAGGCAAGGAATACCAAACCCTGCCTTGCCAATAGAAAAGTACACAAAGGAAGGCTTTTCATGAGGGCAGGGCTCAAGCTGGGAGTACAGGACCACATAAGCAGCAAGACGAGGCTAGAGAATGTGTTCCAGGCTGAGGCACTGGGAAGGAAGAGACTTAGGCATGCTCGTGGTATGGTCCAAGACTGAAGCATTTTTAAAACAGATACCCTGATCAATGGTGTCTCCATCACCAAGGCACCTAACAGAAATACGAACCTCAGACCCACAGCCAACAAGCCCATAATAGACTCAGCCTGGAGTAGGTGGAGGAGGGCTTAGGCTAAAGAGAGGGATAGCCAATTGGATGTACTATTTCCGCTGGAAAGTGTATAAGAAACAAGTGAAGCAAAATACCAGTATGTGCAAAACTCAGCTCAAGGCAATAAAATGTTTCCTAAGGTTCATCTTTCTGAGTTGCTTCCAACACGGGTGGCTTCAGATCGTTAATTAGACTCAACGATAACTTCAAATGTACGGAAAACTCAGGAGTTCTGCTATGGCTCTTTGTGGCTGAAATTTTGGCTTCATTTTTCATCTGTAGGGAGCCAGTATCATTGTCCCCAGGCACTGGTCTCATAGTGCTTGGATACATGCCTGCAGCTGATGTAACCTCAGACTCTCTTT
>NW_022652067.1:0-2707 GCF_011064425.1 Rattus rattus
GATGTAGATCGCTCCTGAGAGACACAGCCAGAATACAGCAAATACAGAGGCGAATGCCAGCAGCAAACCACTGAACTGAGAATAGGACCCCCGTTGAAGGAATCAGAGAAAGAACTGGAAGAGCTTGAAGGGGCTCGAGACCCCATATGTACAACAATGCCAAGCAACCAGAGCTTCGAGGGACTAAGCCACTACCTAAAGAGTATACATGGACTGACCCTGGACTCTGACCTCATAGGTAGCAATGAATATCCTAGTAAGAGCACCAGTGGAAGGGGAAGCCCTGGGTCCTGCTAAGACTGAACCCCCAGTGAACTAGACTGTTGGGGGGAGGGCGGCAATGGGGGGAGGGTTGGGAGGGGAACACCCATAAGGAAGGGGAGGGGGGAGGGCGATGTTTGCCTGGAAACCGGGAAAGGGAATAACACTCGAAATGTATATAAGAAATACTCAAGTTAATAATAAAAAAAAAAGTGATCTTTTTCAGAAATAGGTGGGTGTGGGAATTAGACTTACCTTAGCTTTGCTCTCTTAGATCATTGCTCTCAGTATTGAGGTAGCAAAGATTGTATTAAGCAGGATGCAGAGCTATAGTGAACACACTTGTGATAACTCCCGAACATTATTTGGAAGTAATTTTTTTTTTGCCAGATTTTCTAGTATATCTCCTCAGAAGTTGTTTAAATATAATTTATTTGTTCATAATCAGTGGCTTTTTTTTAAAAACCCAGGTTTTAACACAGTGCCTGGCCAATGGTAGATGCATGGGCTTTGGGGAAGTGAACAGGGCAGTAAGCTCAAGACATCTGTCTCTGTATCCCAGAACTGGTATTTTCATGGATGTCCACCACATTTTGTTTTACTTGGATGTTGGCAATTGACTTTAGAACATCTTGTTTGCACAGCAAGAATTGCACTTTTGCTTGAGTCTCTCATCTGTATTTAAATTCCTTACTGAGCATGCATGCCAACATTTTACATTCAGAATATTTCAAATTAAGTCACGGTGTTTTCCAAAACAAATCCTAACTTAGGTTAGATTCTTCTTTGAGATGGCTCAGCATTGTGCCATATCAAATACTTCTTTGTTTGTGAAAATGAAGAAATCTTATTTTTTCCATATTTTATTTAATTTTTTGCTCTTGTAATTTTTATTGGATATTAGCATAAATTTTTAGGAATGAGAGTTCATCTTGGTGGATTTTTCCTTTGATAAATATGCAGTGTCCTTTCTTATCTTTTTTGATAACTTTTGGTTGAATGTCGACTTTATTCGATATTAGAATGGCTACTCCAGCTTGTTTCTTCAGACCATTTGCTTAGAAAATTGCTTTCCAGCCTTTTACTCTCAGATAATGTCTGTCTTTGTCTCTGAGTTGTGTTTCCTGAATGCAGCAAAATGCTGGGTCCTCTTTATGTATCCAGTCTGTTGGTCTGTGTCTTTTCATTGGGGGAATTGAATACATTGATGTTAAGAGATATTAAGGAATAGTCATTGTTGCTTCCTGTTATTTTTGTTGTTAGAGGTAGAATTATGTTTCTCTCTCTCTCTCTCTCTCTCTCTCTCTCTCTCTCTCTTGGTTTTGTTGCAAGGAACTTATTTTCTTGCTTTTTCTAGGTTGTAATTTCCCTCCTTGTGTTGGAGTTTTTCATCTATTATCTTTTGTGGATCTGTTGGTAGAAAGATATTGTGTAAATTTGGTTTTGTAATGGAATATCTTGATTTCTTCATCTATGTTAATTGAGAGTTTTGCTGGATATAGTAGTCTGGGCTGGCATCTGTGTTCTTTTAGGGTCTGTACGACCTCTGCCAAGAATCTTTTGGCTTTCATAGTCTCTGGTGAGAAGTCTGCTGTATTTCTGATGGTCTTCCATCATATGTTACTTGAACATTTTTCCTTATTGCTTTTAAAATTCTTTCATTGCTTTGTGCATTTGGTGTTTTGCCTATTATGTGATGGGAAGAATTTCTTTTCTGGTCCAATCTATTTGGAATTCTGTAGGCTTCTTGTATGTTTATGGGCATCTATTTCTTTAGGTTAGGGAAGTTTTCTTCTATAGTTTTGTTGAAGATGTTTACTGGCCCTTTACGTTGGGAGTCTTCACTCTGTTCTATACCTATTATCCTTAGGTTTAATCTTAAAATTATGTCCTGGATTTCCAGGATGTTTTGTGCTAGGAGTTTGTTGCATTTTACATTATCTTTGGTGGTTGCATCGATGTTTTCCTTTTTTTTTTTTTTTTAACTTGAGTATTTCTTATATACATTTCGAGTGTTATTCCCTTTCCCGGTTTCCGGGCAAACATCCCCCTACTCCCTCCCCCTCCCCTTTTTTATGGGTGTTCCCCTCCCCATCCTCCCCCCATTGCCGCCCTCCCCCCAACAGTCTAGTTCACTGGGGGTTCAGTCTTAGCAGGACCCAGGGCTTCCCCTTCCACTGGTGCTCTTACTAGGATATTCATTGCTACCTATGAGGTCAGAGTCCAGGGTCAGTCCATGTATACTCTTTAGGTAGTGGCTTAGTCCCTCGAAGCTCTGGTTGCTTGGCATTGTTGTACATATGGGGTCTCGAGCCCCTTCAAGCTCTTCCAGTTCTTTCTCTGATTCCTTCAACGGGGGTCCTATTCTCAGTTCAGTGGTTTGCTGCTGGCATTCGCCTCTGTATTTGCTGTATTCTGGCTGTGTCTCTCAGGAGCGATCTACATC
>NW_022652068.1:0-2735 GCF_011064425.1 Rattus rattus
CTCTGTGTCCTCTCATTAGTCTGGCTAAGGGTTTATCTATCTTGTTGATTTTCTCAAAGAACCAACTTTTGGTTCTGTTGATTCTTTCTATGGTCCTTTTTGTTTCTACTTGGTTGATTTCGGCTCTGAGTTTGATTATTTCCTGCCTTCTACTCCTCCTGGGTGTATTTGCTTCTTTTTGTTCTAGAGCTTTTAGGTGACAAGCACAGATTTCTGAAACTGGGTTCTCCCCCTTGTTAAGACTCATTAACATTCCTCCATGTTTATTTGTCTAGATGTCTCATTCCTTCTCAGTGTTGAGAGATAACCCATGATCTGAATATGACACAGTTTACATGTGCAGCTATTCAGTGATATCTTATTTGTGTCCAAGTTTTCAAAATCATGGTAAAAGCTGCCATGAACATCATGTAAAGATATTTACATGGGTGCTAGATTTCACAACCTTGGTAGATACTAAAGAGCACAGTTCTGGACTGTGATAATGACTGTAAGATCAGTGCTGCCTTGTTGCAGATCTGAGGAAAAAGACTTCTTCTGCGTTCTCCTTCTTAGCTAAGGCTTTAGCCTGGGCTTTTGTAGAGGAAATTCATATTTATGTCTAGGTTGCTAAGAGTTTTTAATCATGAATTGGATGCTGGAATTTGTTCACTGTTTTTTCTCCATCTTAGACATGTTTCTGTGATCTTTTTTCCTTTTCTTCTTGGTGATGTGATAAATTAGATTAATTGATTCCATATATATATATATATATATATATATATATATATATATATACATATATATATAGTAAAATTTTGTGACTTTTTTATTTTTTTATCTTTATTAACTTAAGTATTTCTTATTTACATTTCGATTATTATTCCCCTTCCCAGTTTCCGGGCCAACATCCCCCTAACCCCTCCTCCTCCCCTTCTATATGGGCTTCCCCTCCCCATCCTCCCCCCATTACCACCCTCCCCTCAACAATCACATTCACTGGGGGTTCAGTCTTGGCAGGACTAAGGGCTTCCCCTTCCACTAGTGCTCTTACTAGGCTATTCATTGCTACCTATGAGGTTGGAGCCCAGGGTCAGTCCATGTATAGTCTTTGGGTAGTGGCTTAGTCCCTGGAAGCTCTGGTTGGTTGGCATTGTTGTTCATATGGGGTCTCGAACCCCTTCAAGCTCTTTCAGTCCTTTCTCTGATTGCTTCAACGGGGGTCCTGTTCTCAGTTCAGTGGTTTGCTGCTGGCATTCGCCTCTGTATTTGCTGTATTCTGGCTGTGTCTCTCAGGAGAGGTCTACATCCGGCTCCTGTCGGCCTGCACTTCTTTGCTTCATCCATCTTGTCTAATTGGGTGGCTGTATATGTATGGGCCACATGTGGGACAGGTCCTGAATGGGTGTTCCTTCTGCCTCTGTTTTAATCTTTGCCTCCCTATTCCCTGCCAAGGGTATTCTTGTTCCCCTTCTAAAGAAGGAGTGAAGCATTTGCATTTTGATCATCCGTCTTGAGTTTCATGTGTTCTGTGCATCTAGGGTAATTCAAGCATTTGGGCTAATAGCCACTTATCAATGAGTGCACACCATGTGTGTTTTTCTGTGATTGGGTTACCTCAATCAGGATGATAATTTCTAGTTTCATTCAACTGCTTATGAATTTCATAAAGTCATTGTTTTTTTGTTTTTTTAATATGATGATGTCACAATTAGTTTTATTTTATAACTTTCAAATATATTTCCTGATTTAGCCCTAGCCACAACTTAATGAAATAGGTCTATTTCCACTTCAAAGATAAGCCAGCAATACATAAAGGTTTGGTTTTTTCCAAATGGCATAAATCAATGAAATAAACAGTGAACTGTGGCTTAATAACTCTTAAAGACATTATACAAACATCAGTCACCTTTAAACCTGGAAGGAGTAGAGTTGGCACAGTACCCACCAAGACCAAGTTCTGAGACAAAGAAAAGATAAGCCCCAGAGAGACAAATGGCAGGGGAAAAGAGACAAAGACAGGCAGAGAGAACAGGAAAGAAGGGGACCAGAGCAAGGTAGAGGGGAAGGGACATTTTCCCCTGAAGGACAAAGGAGTGCATCTGGTTAGAGAATGAGACAGCCATGACTCAGAAGCAAAACACTGTTCATAGAGCAAAAAGGCAAAATCCCTTTAAGATTAGAACGGGTTGGTTTGTTTTGACTGGGCATGCTAACTAGGAAAGCCAAGTGGGACTTTTGATTGCTGGTCTTCCCTGGTTGTGAGCCTCAGAAGGAGGAAGTATCTAAGGGAACAGACCTTGACAGCTAGCTTTAGGGAAGTAATCTAAGATTTAGCAAAGGAAAGGGAAGGGGGAAGGGCAAGGTGATAGCTGAGTAATATTCCATTGTGTAGATGTACCACATTTTCTGTATAAATTCCTCTGTTGAAGGGCATCTGGGTTCTTTCCAGCTTCTGGCTATTATAAATAAGGCTGCTATGAACATAATGGAGCATGTGTCTTTGTTATACGTTGAGGCATCTTTTGGGTATATGCCCAAGATAGGTATAGCTGGGTCCTCAGGTAGTTCAATGTCCAATTTTCTGAGGAACCTCCAGACTGATTTCCAGAATGGTTGTACCAGTCTGCAATCCCACCAACAATGGAGGAGTGTTCCTCTTTCTCCGCATCCTCGCCAGCATTTGCTGTCACCTGAGTTTTTGATCTTAGCCATTCTGACTGGTGTGAGGTGAAATCTCAGGGTTGTTTTGATTT